>NW_027102136.1:0-21069 GCF_035609145.1 Eleutherodactylus coqui | reverse complement strand
TCTGACTTTATATTTTTGTCTGCAGATATAACATGTATGTGTGCATTTAAAAAAAACCGCCTGGCCGGCCAAAATACGTTTACACTGGCAGATTTGGGCCGGCCCGGCTTTCTTTTTAAAAAAAAAACAACATTTGCTGCTGAAATGTACACTTTTCTGGTTACTCATCTTCTCCCATGTTTAGATGATCTGCTCTTCGGGGGCGTTCACACATCGCTGATTTGCTGCAGATTTTGGCGCAGATCTGCCGCAGCAGTCACCCATGCAATTTGTATTTAAATGAAAGGATGAAATCTGCTGCAGATCTGCATGAAAATCTGACAAAATCAGGCCAAAAATTGTGACTGAACCTTTAGGAAGTGAGTAGATTCAGCAATTGTTCCTCAGCGGAGGTGATCACAGCGCTATGGCTGCCCCCCACTGTGTAAGGGCTCCTACCCACTAGGGTTTCTTTAACGCTGCGATATTGCTGTGCTTTTTTAACGCAATTGTCAATGGGACTTTCTAATGTTAGAAACACATCGCACAAAAATCATAAAGCGCCAACTTGTGATGAGTTTATAACATTAGAAATCCCATTGACAATTGTGTTAAAAAAAGCGCAGCGTTAAAAAAATGCAAATGGGTAGGAGCCCTGACAATACCAAAATGGGGTGTTTTTGAAACAAAAATTGTGGTAGTTTTCCTGTGGGCAGCATGGGGGCTCAGTTGCCTTTCAGTACGGGGGTATCTGGGTTCAAATCTGGGTTCATTCTCCAGTGTGAATATAGATTGTGAGCCCCCAGGGGACAAAGCCCAATGTAATGCTAAACTGTATACAGTGCTGTGGAATATGTATGTGCTATATATGTCAGTGCAATAAACAATAATGTACCGTGGTGGGTGATCTGCCGTCTATTAATGCCCTTACTATATATATGTTAGTAATGTATGTTATATAAAGAATGCCTCAGAATGCCACAGGAGGAGATCTCTGCCAGCCAGAAGCTGCGATAGATTCTCGCTATAATTTACGCCACTTTCTGGTCTTAGATGCGGCCAATCTGAGGGGTCCGCACCGCTGAGCCCCCGGCACGTTGGCTGGTTACATGGTTGGGCTCCTCAATAGACACATTAGACACACGTACGAGGGCCAACGCACCAAATAGGTCTTAGTTCACCCGCGCAAGTGACTATACGACAGCCAGATGAAACAGATGTAGACCTAAGGGACATATATGAGTATACTGATATCACTCCAGCCTCAGTCACAGAGCAAACACTATAAATACTGACTCATATTCTATTGGATCTGAGGGGAAAAAGAGAAATAATGTTTGTGTTATTACTGAGAGAAGAATGAAAGAAAACCATAAAGAACAAACTACTACTAAGTGTAATCAGAGCCGTGTAGAGGGGTGCAGAATATATATACAATGGGCTGTACTGCCTACAGCGGCCCTCCGGTCCTGGACAAACAGAGGTGGCCCCACTTCTCTGACCACCTGATACACGCTGTGCATTAGTATACATCATTAGTCGGAGACTCTACATGCTGATGGGACCGGCCAGGACTGCTCACAGATCCCTCTTCATCCCTACAGAGGTATATTGTTGGCCAGTCCCCGGTATCTCGGCTGGTGGGCAGTATATATAGCACTTGTATGTTATTGTGCTATGTGGGGCATGGACTGTGTATTTATCATCGCTTGCACACGATTTGATATTTTGCTGCTTTTTGATGGTATTTATTGATTTTTATTGAATTTTATGTCTCGTTGGGAGTTTGTTTTTAATCAGAGTTGTTTATTAATAAAGTTGATATTTGTGGAGCGTGTAGATGTCATACTGTGTTCATTACATACCTCTACAGTGATGCTACCCTCACACGGGATAGATAATACAGACGCCACTTACACACCGGACACCTACTACTTACATACCGGACACCTACCACTTACACACCAGACACCTACTACTTACACACCGGACATCTACTACTTACACACCGGACACCTACTACTTACACACCGGACATCTACTACTTACACACCGGACATCTACTACTTACACACCGGACATCTACTACTTACACACCGGATATCTACCACTTACACACTGCACATCTACCACTTACATACTGGATATCTACCACTTACACGCCGGACACCTACTACTTACACACCGGACATCTACTACTTACACACCGGACATCTACTACTTACACACCGGATATCTACCACTTACACACTGCACATCTACCACTTACACACTGGACATCTACCACTTACATACTGGATATCTACCACTTACACACCGGACACCTACCACTTACACGCCGGACACCTACTACTTACACACCGGATATCTACCACTTACACACTGCACATCTAGCACTTACACACCGGACATCTACCACTTACACACTGCACATCTACCACTTACACACTGGACATCTACCACTTACATACTGGATATCTACCACTTACACACCGGACACCTACCACTTACACACCGGACATCTACCACTTACACACCAGACATCTACCACTTACATACCGGACATCTAGCACTTACATACTGGACACCTACCAATTACACACCAGACACCTACCACTTACACTCCGGACATCTACCACTTACACACCGGACATCTAGCACTTACACACCGGATATCTACCACTTACACACTGCACATCTACCACTTACACACCGGACATCTAGCACTTACACACCGGACATCTACCACTTACACACTGCACATCTACCACTTACACACTGGACATCTACCACTTACATACTGGATATCTACCACTTACACACCGGACACCTACCACTTACACACCGGACATCTACCACTTACACACCAGACATCTACCACTTACACACCGGACATCTAGCACTTACATACTGGACACCTACCAATTACACACCAGACACCTACCACTTACACACCGGACATCTACCACTTACACGCCGGACATCTAGCACTTACATACTGGACACCTACCACTTACACACCGGACATCTACCACTGATTTATTTGTCAATTAACAACCACAAACTTGTCAGAGATACCACTTACTCACTTGATAAATACCACTTACACACCAGACACTGATACTACTCACACACTGCACACTTACCACGTATGACCCCTCCATCGTCCCCAGTGCATACTGTGGGAGTCATGGACTGGGGAATCTGGAAACAAGCCAAATTCTTTCTTTAATTACTTAATTTTTTGTTATTACACATCTATGAGGCCTCGGTCAGACGACCGCTTTTTGCAGCGATTCGCGGATGCGCATGCGATCTGCGCATATATAGAAACATTGCTTCGCAATGGGGTCGGTGACATGGCCGCTTTTTATTCGGATGTCCGATAAATTATAGGACATGAGGAATCGCAGATCGCGCCTATCTGCGTTCTGCGATTCCTTGTGTTCTATATATGCGCTCAATGGGGCCGGCAGCAGCAGCGCTGACCCCATTGAGAACATATACTACAAAGATCATTCTCCTCTGCCACAGCTGTAACAGCTGTGGCAGAGAAGAACGATGTTCGCCCGTTGAATTCAATGGAGCCGGCAATACAGCCGACTACATTGAAAGCAATGGACTGCCGGCGAGCGCGGCATGAATTTTCGGGAAAGGCTTAAAAATATAAGCCCTTGCCTGAAAACCATCCAAAAATGTGTAAAAAAAAAAATACTCATCTTGTCCCTGCAGCCGGAGTTCAGCCGCGGCCGGCTGGCAGTTCTCCTGAACTGCTCTGTGTAGTATTCAGCAGGCTGGGATTTAAAATCCCTGCCTGCTGAATGGGCTGCCTCTGATTGGTCACAGCCCTCACCAGTCAGAGGCAACTCTCACTCACCCATTCATGAATTCATGAATGGATGAGTGAGTGCTGCCTCTGACTGGCTCAGCGCAAGGACCAATCAGGGGCAGCTCTCAGGTATTGAATGACAGCTGAGAGCTGCCCCTGATTTGTCCTTGTGCTGAGCCAATCAGAGGCAGCACTCACTCACCCATTCATGAATTCATGAATGGGTGAGTGAGAGCTGCCTCTGATTGGTGAGGGCTGTGACCAATCAGAGGCAGCCCATTCAGCAGGCGGGGATTTAAAATCCCCGCCTGCTGAATAATACACAGAGCAGTTCAGGAGAACTGCCGGCCGGCCGCAGCTGAACTCTGGCTACAGGGACAAGGTGAGTATATATATATTTTTTATTTTTACACATTTTTGGATGGTTTTCAGGGAATGGCTTATATGTTTAGGCCCTTCCTGAAAATTCATCCTGCGCTCGCCAGCAGCCCATTGCTTTCAATGGAGTCGGCTGTATTGCCGGCTCCATTGAATTTCAATGGGCGGACAGCGCTCCTTTGATCGGGCCCGTTTCGCCGGAAACACTGCTAGCTGCAGATTTTTCGGCGAATCGTCGGCCCCGGTCATGCGATTTGCGGATGCGCATCCGTCATGCGATCCGCAAATCGCGGCAAAAAACGGTCATCTGACCGAGGCCTAAAGGGGATGTTTGGGAATACAACCAAATTGAGGCCATCTGTGCTGCCTGTGGTAACACCTCCTAGGACAGGAGAATGTACTGTTACCATGTTTGGTAGTTTAAATCGCCTTAGTTGCCATTCTGCCAGACCCCTCCTCCTAACTCAGGGGTCATTTAAAGCCCCTTGTGTATGCAAAAAAATACACAATACAGTTCACCTGAAACAGTGAATCCTACAGAGCTGTTAGGAAGCATCAGCTGCAGGCTGGATTCTTGTGCATCCAACTGAATAGTGGCCACATCAACACATCATAAAAAGCACTTTGTGAAACTTTTCCACAATTAACTGCTGAGCAATAAAATTGGCAACACTGACCCTCCCATTGTGTGTCTGAGTCAAATCTAGCCAAGACTGTTATATTCCTAGGTATATTATTATATATATTATATCCAGGGAAGAGTTACCAAGATGGTGAGCAGTCTGCAAATCATGTCCTATGAGGAATGATCAAAGGATCTGGGAATGTTTAGGCTGAGAGGAGACTTAATAGCGGTCTACAAATATCTGAAGGGCTGTCACAGTGCAGAGGGATAAGCCCTATTCTCATCTGTACAAGGAAAGACTAGAAGCAATGGGATGAAACTGAAAGGGGGGAGACACAAATTAGATATTAGACAGTGAGGGTGATCAATGAGTGGAACAGGTTACCACGGCAGGTGGTGAGTTCTCCTCAAATGGAAGTGTTCAAACAAAGGCTGGAAAAACATCTGTCTGGGGTGATTTAGTGATCCTGCACTGAGAAGGGGGTTGGACCCGATGACCCTGGAGGTCCCTTCCAACTCTACCATTCTATGACCCCTTCTTATTTGGAAAACCTAAGCTAATTCAATATGTTGGATGTCAAAATGGCCTCCTAAAACATCTCCTCCACCAAGAAATGCAGCCACCTCCCCAATTAATACTTTTACACATCGGAAGTAAATTATCTCGTTATTATACCAGTTAAACGTGTGTGTCCAGACATTTGCCTCAGCTGTATTGTTGTACCTAAGTGCTGTATACTTTATACCAAAAATCCAATGGAACCCAAGAGTAAGCAGGACAATCTTTCCATAAGAGAAGGTTTTCCTGCTGTCTTATGGGGTCTGATGTGTTATTTATTTATTTTTTACACAATATATACAGTTACTGATCACATAACTAGGCAAATAAGGCCCAAATTAGTAAAATATGCATCTAAAGCCTAAGTCACATGTCCATAATACAGATACAATACATACTGAGCCCCTTATAGGAGTGATAGTTAATACCTACAGACTATGTACGATGTTATCTTCTGTATTAAAGTGGTTGTCCTTCTGCTCCCGTCACATGATGGCCAATTTTAACGTAGCAACTACAGTTCCCAGAGGGGCCTTGTATCTGACCGTCTGGCTGCAGGCACCTACCTCTATTATAACCTATAGCCTGTATATTCAATGTTATATTCACTATTAGGAGGACCAACTGGCTCAGGAAGCACCACATCTACAACCATCCAAGAACGACTACGATTCCATCATGTTCTTGGCCGGGGAGCCTACGGAGAAGTTGTGCTGGCAGAAGACATCGTTACCTGCCAGCAGTTTGCAGTGAAGGTGATCAGGAAGAGGGCCCTACTAGCAGAAGTGGAGCTGGCGGACGTGATGGTGGAGCACCGCGTGTTACAGATGACGTCAGGAAGTCCCTTCCTCATCCATGCAGAATTTGCATTTCAGACCAAGGTATAGTTGTTATCACACATCTCCAAGTATGTGCGATATCTCCAAGTATGTTATCGCACATCACTAGTATGTGCACCGTAGATGTGGACTTTGTAGTATAACTTCTAATTAACCAACCTTCTTACATGTCTCTTCTACATTACAGACGCATGTTCTACTAGGATTAGAGTTTCTAAGCTGCGGGGACCTGAATCAACTCCTACAGTCAAAGGGACGGCTCAATATCAACAGTTCCAGGTAAAGATTTAGGGTGGTTTTACACGGCACATATTTTGCCTATTAACAAGCAACAACTGACAAGATAGCATGTTGGTTGTTGCTCGTTAAGGTGGTCTAACATGAGCAGATCATTAGTATGGCACATTCCGCTGTTTACATGGGGAGATGTGCTGCTGGTGAGCCAACACTTTTATGCTCACATAAAAGATCTGGTCAGCAGATGACAACCATTTGCTCACAATTGTCTGATCGCGAGCCTCCTCCTACATGGCTGATGATTAGTGATACATCCAATAATCATACTTTAGCTACAGTTTAGGAAACAGTATTTTGTCGCTCCTCAGGATCTCACACCGACTACTTATTCTCTTTCTTACAGATTCTACGCTGCGGAAATGGTGTGCGGCATCCAACACCTCCACGCCAAGGGGATCATCCACAGAGACCTGAAGCCCGAAAACATCTTGGTGGCTGAGACAGGGCACCTGAAGATCACCGATTTCGGTCTCGCCCTGGACAACATGCTTGGAGGTCGAACAGCTACTGACTATGCTGGGACCGAAGACTATATTGCTCCTGAGGTGAGAGGAATAGAATCTTCTTACCAGTTGTTGACATAAGTGTATTTATGTTCTTGGGTTGTGGATCATGGAGACAGTAGTCCGAGATGGAATAGAGGACTGCGGTCTCTACACAATGCTAGTCTAGAGCAGTGCACATATCCCATGTAATGCCTTTCTGTTAGGGCAGACGACTTATGTTATTAATGATGTAGAACTTATTTCCCAACTTACTAACTGTTGTCTGTTTATGGCAGATGGACGCCGGAGAGGAGTACAACGCCGCCGTAGACTGGTTTTCATTCGGAGTCATCATGAATCAAATGATCACCGGCGAGCGTAAGTATCATCACAAACTCTTTAATGAGTCCACCTCCGGAGCGAAGAACATCATAATGCAGGTAAGCATGTTACTAATTTTGTATGCTTTTATTGTCTTTACTAGTCAGATTCTTGTAATTGTAGTTAGTATTAAAAACTACATTTCTGATTTCAGCTCCTCAAGAAAAATCCAGCCAAGCGTCTAGGAGTCAATGGGAACATCCGTGGTCATCGGTTCTTCCAGCATGTAGAATGGGACTCTGTGGAAACCCTGAGGATGGCCCCACCGCACATCCCTGCCCCCACTAAGTCGGAATTCCATCAGCAATTCGACTTAGACACCATCGAAGCAGAAGAGGCCAAGCAATCCGAGCTGTCACCGGAAGACCAGGCCAAGTTCAGAGGGTTTTCATTCTCTAACATGAAGACCCTCTTAGACACCGGCTCTACAACCACCTGAGCAAGCGGCCCTCCTGAGCCCCTGCAACGCCATCACAAGGAAGGACGGCGAGGGACCCCTGAGGAGAGAGCCAGCAGTATCACCCAGCTGGCGGTAAGTACAGGCGCCACAACATCTGCGCCCCGTAGCCTCATTGACATGTGCTGTACCTAAAACCCTTTTTTTTCTTACCAGTAAATGGATTTCCCCGAACCAATGACAGCAGCAGCTGATGGTGCTGCCACGGGTACCAGGAAACACATTGGTGCGCGATGGCCGGCTATTAAGGGGTGGAAGGAGGCCGGATTTTTTTTTTATCTTATGACATCTAAGCACATGTCTATGAATATTTCACATTTACTGGTAATTGCATTTCCTCACGCCCATAACAGTAATGTAATGAGCGATGGGGAAATGAGGTGAGTGTTGGCCGGCTATTAAGGGGTGGAGGAGGCCGGATTTTTTTTTTTTTTTTTACCCCTTGGTGACATCGACCATAAAAGTACAGGGGATGTGTGTGGGGTCTGTATGGAATGGACTTGGCTCCCAAGCTCACTCCATAAACTGAAGTGGCGCCACCTGTCTTTGACAATTCACACCTAGAAGCAACAGCTATGATCAGAAATAACTTCAATTATGGCTGTTGAGTATTTTAATGCAGCTGTCAATTCTTACAGTGGCATTTGAATAACCTAATCAGCATTTAAATGTTCCAAATGGCCTTCCCTGGGTTGTATAAGTGACTTAATGATCCCAAGTTCAAGCACCAATAGAGGCCTAAAAAAATAAGTGTAAAAAATTTTTGAAAAAAGTTAAAAAAAACCTTGTCCTATATTTCTAAAAAAAAAAGAAAAGTAATTTGCATTGCAGCCTGCGTAAAAGTCCGTTTAAAATATTGAATTATTTATCCCAGATGATGAACACCATTATGAAAAAAATACATAACACCAGATTTGTATTTTTTCATTACCCTGGCTCCAAGAAAAAATATGAAATATAAAGCGATCAAAAAGTTACACAACCACTAGTCATCCTGCAGAAATTGAGTCCACACATCCGCTGCATCAACAGTAAAATGAAAAAGTGATGGTGCCTTAAAATAGCAACAGAAACTATTTTTTTTTATATATTTCAATTTTTAAAATTAGTATAACAAAAAAAAAATGTAGTTTGGAAATTGTGGTAAATGTGCTGACACACACAGAATAAAGTTTTTGTGTAATTTGTGCCACAGTGTGCACACCAAAAACAACAGGTCCAAAAATAAGCATAATTGCATTTTTTTTCATTTCAGCCCACTTAGAAATCTGTAAAAGTTTTTCTGCATATTTTATGGTATATTAAATTGTACCAGTGAAAAACACAACTCACCCCACAAAAAAGCACTCAGACAGCTAATCCCATGAAAAAACATCTTGCTAATTAGACCCCAAACATTAGACCACAATTTAACAATTATATCAGAACAATGTGGTGCGCTTCTGATAAAATCTAGCGCCCCCTGCAGCTTTTCCCTTATGCCTCCTTCAATGTTATGCCATCCCATAGTGAGAACTTAAAGGGATTAGCCCAGCAGGCCTAAAGAGAGGTTAGTGTAGTGTAGGTCCCATCTACAAGAGGTCGCCTTGACGTGGCAGATGGGCTCACATGTTTTGATCAAAATGTGTGCTAAGAACCTCACATCTTCATATGTCAGTAAATATAACAAGAATGCCATTTAAATTCAGATATTCAGTGCTTGCAGTAGTGTTGCAGCCACTTGTATTTGCTTGTATCGTTGCAGCCATGATGTATGGTGCGCTAACACATATGGCCTATAAAAGGCTCTCGGAGGCTCCTTGTATGTAGTGAGTAAAGGAAATAAAAAAAGAAGGGTGGAGCAAGACCCAGTGAGGGTGGTGGAATGTTTATGGAGTACAAAGAGCTTTCAATGATTGAGTATTTTGAATGGTGGAGGTGCTGCCAACCAGATGACGCTCCACCAGTGTGGGCGTGAGTGTAGCAAAAAAGGATGTGAAAAGAACTGGTATGGAGGCGCAACCCTCTAAGCTACTAGAAGATGTAGATCCAAGTCCAATGTGTGAAGGTGAAAGCACTTCTTTTTTATTATTTTTTCACAAATTAAAAACCAGCAATAGAATACGCATTTCGGGGAAGAACCCCTTCGTCAGTTCGGCTGGATAGGACAACAGGATGCCTGGGGGGGACACGACTCCAAAGATGTATTGGATGTGTCGGAGGTCCTGTGTGCAGGAAGGCAGGGGAGGCGCAATCAAAGAGACTTGTCTCTGTTAAAAGCGTATGAGAAGGAATGCATTATTGGGATGCGAAATGGTCTTTTAGAGAAATTGCCCGCCACCTGGACCATTCTGACCAGACTGTTAGGAGATCTAGAGGTTCAGGTACAGCAAATGTGGATCAATATGCGGTAGACTACCATACAAAACCTGTATTCCTCCATGCCCGCCCGTATCTCATCTTGCAATCAGGCTAGAGAAGCCCAACAGGGACTAGAGCCTCCCCTCAAGGGGTCAGTTTTCTGCAATAAAAGATCCTTTTGCTCTGATATTGTAATCCCTTATATCAACGTTACAATCACATAGAGAAAGTTTCATTTGATTCTGACAACTCCTTCTGGGAGGGGATCTTTTTTTTACAATGTCCCTTAGAAAGATTCTTCCATCGCTGCAGCAGTGCTCCCCAGGACTAAAGGACCTTCCCTGAATTGAATTGGTCAATCAACAAGGGAAGGGATAGCGGGCATCAGCTGCATGTTCAAGGTAATGTTCAAGTCACACATCTGACTCCCGCTATCCCCTACTTTGCTGCTGAGCATGGCTGAAGGCCCTTTATCTGGTAAAATTCATAGCTAGCGGTTAGCGTGACATGACTGTGCCACGGACTGTGGCATGACTATATTAAGAGGTGAGCGACTAGTCTCTTGACATCACAGCCATGTCACAGGCTGCCAGAAAACCTCTGCTGGGCCACTTGTGGCCAACGTGCCATATGTTGTGCAGGCCTGGTTTAGACACTGACTGCCCAATCTATCTCCAATAGGGCCTATCCACAGGTGATGCAAGTCTGATTGGTGGGGGTCTCATCACTGAAGACCCCTTGTGGTCTCCAGAATAAGAGTCTGAAAGGTCTGCCTGTTTAAGCCCTCTTCTGTCACTCTGGGCTCACTGCCTGCCTTCACCCCTCGGCAGAGTGAGGAGTAGATTGAATAGAGCAGTGTCGCTGCATGTGTGGAGCTGCTCCATTGTTCTTTAATGCAGACCGCTGAGTGCTTGTACTAGCTATTTTCATCATCGCCATTGAAATAAATGGAGCTGCACTGTGCATGTGCAACCACTGCTAAGATGCCATCTCCACGTCTCTGTAGAGGGTATAGAGAGCCCACAGTTAGGAAAATGGGGACACAGGACCCCAATTCTTGGGAATGATAGACCCTCACTGATTAGAGCTTCATCACCTATCCTGTCGATAGCCAATATAAGCCAACCCTGGTATATCCTCAGTAAAAAAAAAAAGAGATGCAAACTCATTTTAGAAGAATTGGATCCAAAAAATTGTCAATTAAGATAATAAATCTAATACTTTGCCCATGACACCACTTGCCCCTCCTCCCCATATGTGCTTCTCTTCTATCTGTTGTCCCTCACATGGCTCTTCTCCTGCTGTGCCACCATTTGTCTCCCCATGTTTCAACTTGGCCCTCCTCCCCATGTCTCCTTTACCCGCGGTACTACTTCTCCCCCGTGCCCCATCTTGCCCTGTGAAACCACTTGTCCCCACCCATACAATCCCATGTACCACCACTTGCCCCACCTCCTGTGCCCAATGTCCCTCTTTCTCCCTGTGCCACTTTTCCCCTGTAGGTCCTTTTCCCCCTGTTCAACCACTTGTTCCCCAGCCCATGCCCCTCAAATCAGTCAGTCAGATAAACTTTTGTGACCAGGTCTCCCCGAAGCCTCAGTTCATTGTGGCCAAACTAATGAGCACTTTCCTCCTATTAAGAGGTTAAACAGATGGCCGTGCTTGTGGAGCTTTTTGCGGACGTGAAACGTGATGAAGCAAAATCATTGATTTCCATGGTTTCATTTTGTCTAGCGTAATTCTCATGAGATATTACTACACGCCAGAAAAGATACAACTTGTCCTATCTTTCAGGTTTATTTTTTCTCTCAGGCCCAATGGCCTGGAATTCGAACAGTTAAAAAAAGTCTTTCCGCTGGTTCATGTTCTAACACGCTCTGTAGCGGCGAGTGTTTTTGCGCATGCGCCCGTCTGTTTAAGCCCTGGAAGAAGCTTTCCCCAGATGGCAGCGGACAGATGGAACAGTTCACCAGGAGTCGGAGGGCTGCAAGCTGGGGGGGGCTGAAATAATCAGAAGTGTAAGGCCGCCTTCACACGGGCGGAAATCCCGCGGCGGGATTTCCGCCACTGAAAGCTTGCATAGGAGAGCATTACAATACGCACTCCTATGCAGACGGCCGCGGTTTGGCCGCACAAAATCTCGCGCAGCAAACAAACCGCGGCATGTCCTATTTTTGTGCGGGGCTCACAGAGCCTCGCACAGAAACCTCACTCACCCCGGCACATGAATGAACCGGGGCCGCCGGGCGCGGGCGTGTACAGACGCTCGGGTCGGGTCCTGCGGCGAGAATTCTCGCCGCCGGATCCGACCCGCTCGTCTGCAGGTGGCCTAAGGCTATGTGCAGACATCAAAGAGGAAATCTGCACCAAAACCTGCATGTGGATTTTAGTGTTTGTGTCCAACACATAATTCAGCTCTGGCATCGCAATGAATGAAATCTGGGGGAAATCCATCACGCTTTCACATTTGTTTTGAAAATCGTCTGCATGTCTGTTTTCTGCTGCAGATTTTCCCCACTGTGATTCATTTACATTGCACTATGCATTGTTGCAGAACTTTGGTACCAAACTACTGCAACAGTTCTGCAGTGTGTGAACTCAACCTAAAAAGCAGCAGTCAGTAAGTCCGGGACATGGAGATGCTGTTGGTGTTTCCCCCGAAAATAAGATCTACATTGAAAATAAGCCCTACCCTGATTTTGCAGGATTTTTGGGGAGGGTCTAAATATAAGCCCTACTCCCAAAATAAGCCTTAGCTGCATTACATTAAAAAAGGAATACCTACCTAGCAGGCTCGGTCCGGGTCAACCATCTGCTGTCTGGAGCTCCGCCGTGCGTTCTGCAGTCCTCGTTCTGCCACTGAAGATCACTTTTTGGTTACAGGATTCATGAAAAAAACATCTCATCTCCAGAAAGCAATGGTTGTGATTGGCTGAGCAGTGCAAGAAGAACCAATCACAGCCATCGCATTGTGGAGGCAGGATTTATTAATTGGCCAATCAATGTCATGGCTCAGCTCATTGAAGCTCCAAACAGCAGTGGGAGGGACCTGCACCAAATCTCCTAGGTACGTTTAATAAGACATCCTCTGAAAATAAAACCTAGAGCCTCTTTTGGGGCAAAAATTAATATGACAGGGTCTTATTTTCGTAGAAACACGATAATATGTTGCTAATAACCATGTCAGACGGTCGCACAGCTAGTCCATAGTTACTCTGGTCTGTGTGGTTGGAGAGTGCCGTAAGCTAGTGAGTAGAAGATGAGGACCTGCAGGTAGAGAGCAAGGGATGAACTAAAAAATCTAGCGATCAATAGGGGGTAAGTAATAGTTCCTGGTCTCTGGATAAATATGACGACTTCCCAATATCACACAATACAAGGCATCTTTTACACGGAGCAACTATTACTCAGCTCATCACTCCGAAAAAGTCTCTGAAGTCTATGAACAGCAGTTGTTTATTTACCTTTACATAGAGGGATGATTGTTCATTAGTCGTTCGCCAAAATATTGTTTGTAGGGGGATCTCCATTCAAATTTGTTCATAATTCGTTCCAGTGCGACTTTACACCAGATGACTTTTGATCAATCAGCGACTATTTTTTAGTTGAGCGGAAGCAAAATGACGAGTGAGCAAATTGTTCTGCATCATCTTTCTGCCATGTTTAAGCAGGACGACTATCCAGTCGCTGTGACCCATACTGATCACAAGAATGGAGGGCCAAGATACCTGTAGGAGAGCTGCTGCCCCTTATAGTGTAGACACATTTCTGCTCTCCTCTATTGGCAGTGTTGGGTATTGCAGCTCAGCCCTATCGCCATCATTGGCTCCTTCATTCTTATGACTGGTGGTGATCTCCGCGGTCGGACCGGCACTGATCTCACATTGTGCTATTTTAGGGATACTTCAGTGATAGATGCCGATAAGAACATGGAGGAGATGATTCAGCATTATGAAGAGAATCGCGGGAAGATCCTTGCAGCTTGACAGAAGAACGGCGCCGTTACATTGTGCCTCATAATGCAAGAGGACATTTTAAAAAAGTAAAACGAAGAAGCGCGCCAATCCAAGAGCAGCCGCCATCTTTATGCAAGAGGAACTAAGTGGCTTCACTATATGGGAACAGATATGATATAAATCCAACTGCACCATTATGGGGGACCGAGAGCCGACTCACAAGGTGCTATCGGTGGACCAATGTTCCATCGCTTCCCATCAGTATCTGATGAGTCTAATAGAGGATATCATGTAAATAGTCATATTTATTCATCTCCGTTCACCTGTTATATTTCTTCCCTTTAGAGGGCCCATTTCCTTCTATTCCTTACACTGATGTTACTGCTGTCGTTTCTTCATGTTGGTTTACTGAATGTGGTAAATAAACTGGAAGTATTGTAAAGTACATGAGAGTTTTGTTCCCGCTTCATTCCCATGATGATTGGCTCACAGCAGGTTTGAACGTGATTTTTAAAAGGTGAGAAGAGTAAAGCCCGACTAAGGGCGGACACCCACTAGCGGTTTTTTCTCTCTTGCGCTGCGAGAGTGAGAGAAAACACTCGCCTTGCAGCGCAAGAAAAACGCTGGGATATCGCTAGTGTTTTCCATGGGGCCAGCGGCAGCAGCACTAGCCCCATTGAAAACATAGGGAGAAGACCGCGGACTTTTGCCACAGCTGTCACAGCTGTGGCAGAAGTCCAGCATGCTATCCCATTGCTTTCAATGGGGTTGGCACTGCTGCCAGCACCATTGAAAGCAGTGGTTTGTAGCAAGCCCCGCAGCATGATTTTCGGGGAACGGCTTGAAATATAAGCCCTTCCCTGAAAATCATCATTAGCTGGTTAAAAAAAAAACAAAAAAAATTTATTCACCTCTCTGCCGCTCAGGCACGTCCTCCGGCTGGCTCCCCTGCACTGCTGTCCAGCACTTTCAGCAGGCGGGAATTTAAAAATCCCGGCCTCCTGAAAGGGCTGTGCTGATTGGCTGAGCACTCAGCCAATTACAGCCAGCACTTAGCTAATCATGAATGCAGGAGTACAGATGATTCCAAGATGGCGGTAAGAGATACAGTGGGTGGGCTTGATGAGTATGAGGGGGATGCAGTGGGTGGTTTCACAATTTGGCTGAGATGCCAGTGCTGTGTATTGTGTAAAATGGAGCCATAGGAGTCAGAAACTGCTGCAGACCAGAAGGCAAGGATACAAACAACCAACCCAACGAAGGGAGGACCCCCCAGCATCGTGGAACAGGCTCAAATTTGTAAAAAAAAAAAAAAAGGATGTGAAGGTATTCAAAGCCATACATGTAATATGAGGAAGGCAAGATTGATACCTTATTGTAGCATCAGGAAAACCCCTTTAATTACAGTCTGAGGAACTGCAGAACAGGAGTATTAATATGGGTCACCTATAAACTGTAACTATGAATGGTGGCAGATAGTTCAGTCAAATCTTCACACTTTTAAATGTCTTTTTTCCAATATTAGCGCCCCTCTTGTCCACTGCTAGTGGCTGGTATTGCACGTCACCCCTTACTTTTGAATAAGAAAGACCTCCAATACACACAGGCCGTGTTCAAGAGAGGGGCTGTTTTGTAAGACGACTTGAGGTCATAGTGCATCTATAGTCACCCATAGCTCTGTATACAATTTACAAAGACCCCGGAGCCATCCATATATATCCCACTTCTGTGCTCCATGCAGTCTTGCAGACATACAGAGAATCTTCAGCTGCGTACCCTCCTCCTCCTCGTCTTATTTACTTCAACACTAAGGTGATTTGTGGAAGACTCAGGATGTTGCTGAATAAACCTAAATTATATCCTGTAGGGTTTGTAGTTTTCTTCTAGAGGGACTTTTCCCATCTGATACTTGGTTTTCCCATTTGCCAAGCGGCATCAGAGTTGTTCATCTCCCTGTTTGCCCGGAGCCCACTGGGTATGATCACACAGGAACTGGAAAGATGAAGAGGCTCTTTCATTAGTGCACAAAAAGCTACATAAACTTGGACTTCTCTACCAGCTTTTGGTCAGTAGCCTCGTCTCCACACTAGAACTATATGGGAGCAAACCAAAGGGGAAAAACAGCTAAAACCGTAATAAATACCAAAGTGTTCACCAAGGTGTATTTTAGGACCCTGCCTTATGGAAGCACTTATATCACAAACCAGGATGTTACTCTACTGGTACTGTAAGCCAGGGGTGCACAACATACCGCCCGCAGGCCACATGTGGCCCACAGTGCCATTCTGTGCCGCCCAAGCCGTCTGCACCCTGAAATATCTATGTGTGGCAGCTCATATGTAGTTTCCACATCAAGGTGAAGAGTGGGGGCACATAGCAGGGCAACAAGTATGGGCAAGTATGAAGGGTGAGGTGTGTAGCCATATCTGGGCCCCTTATGTATTAGAACAAGTACTAAGGGTGCACTGTGTAGTCATGTGTGGGTGCCCTATATATTAGGACAAGTATTAAGGGTGCACTGTATATTCATGTCTGGGTCCCCTATATATTAGGACAAGTACTAAGGGTACACTGTGTAGTCATGTGTGGGTGCCCTATATATTAGGACAAGTATTAAGGGTGCACTGTGTATTCATGTCTGGGTCCCCTATATATTAGGACAAGTAATAAGGGTGCACTGTGTAGTCATGTCTGGGTCCCTATATATTAGGACAAGTACTAAGGGTGCACTGTGTAGTCATATCTGGTTCCCCTATATATTAGGACTAGTACTAACGGTGCACTGTGTAGCCATGTCTGGTCCCTATATATTAGGACAAGTACTAAGGGTGCACTGTGTAGTCATGTCTGGGTCTCCTGTATATTAGGAAAAGTACTAAGCGTGTCCTGTGTAGTCATGTCTGGGTCCCTATATATTAGGACAAGTACTAAGGGTGCACTGTGTAGTCATGTCTGGGTCCCCTGTATATTAGGACAAGTACTAAGGGTGCACTGTGTAGCCATGTCTGAGTCCCTATATATTAGAACAAGTACTAACTGAGCCCTGTGTAGCCATGTCTGGGTCTCCTATATATTAGGAGAAGTACTAAGGGTGAACTGTGTAGTCATGTCTGGGTCTCCTGCATATTAGGACTAGTACTAAGGGTGCACTGTGTAGCCATATTGGGTCTCCTATATATTAGGACAAGTACTAAGGGTGCACTGTGTAGCCATGTCTGGGCCCCTATATATTAGGACAAGTACTAAGGGTGCACTGTGTGGCCATGTCTTGGTCCCCTATATATTAGGACAAGTACTAAGGGTGAACTGTGTAGCCATGTCTGGGTCCCCTATATATTAGGACAAGTACTAAGGGTGCACTGTGTAGCCATATCTGGTCCCCTATTTTTAGGACAAGTACTAAGGGTGAACTGTGTAGCCATGTCTGGGTCCCCTATATATTAGGACAAGTACTAAGGGTGCACAGTGTACCCATATCTGGTCTCCTATATATTAGGACAAGTACTAAGGGTGCACTGTGTGGCCATGTCTTGGTCCCCTATATATTAGGACAAGTACTAAGGGTGCACTGTGTAGCCATGTCTTGGTTCCCCTGCATATTAGGACAAGTACTAAGGCTGTATTGTGTAGCCATGTCTGCGCACCTTATGTATTAGAACAAGTACTAAGGGTGCACTGTGTAGCCATGTCTGGGTCCTCTGTATATTAGGACAAGTACTAAGGGTGCACTGTGCAGCGATGTCTGGGTCCCCTATATATTAGAACAAGTACTAAGGGTGCACTGTGTACCCATATCTGGTCTCCTATATATTAGGACAAGTACTAAGGGTGCACTGTGTAGGCATGTCTGAGTCCTCTATATATTAGGACAAGTACTAAGGGTGCACTGTGTAGCCATGTCTGAGTCCCTATATATTAGGACAAGTACTAAGGGTGCACTGTGTAGCCATGTCTGGGTCTCCTGTATATTAGGACAAGTACTAAGGGTGCACTGTGTAGCCATGTCTGGGTCTCCTGTATATTAGGACAAGTACTAAGGGTGCACTGTGTAGTCATGTCTGGTCTCCTATATATTAGGACAAATACTAAGGGTGCACTGTGTAGCAATGTCTTGGTCCCCTGCATATTAGGACCAGTACTAAGGGTGCACTGTGTAGCCGTATCTGGTCTCCTATATATTAGGACAAGTACTAAGGGTGCACTGTGCAGCCATGTCTGGGTCTCCTATTTTTTAGGAGAAGTACTAAGGGTGCACTGTGTAGCTATGTCTGGGTCCCCTGTATATTAGGACAAGCACTAAGGGTGCACTGTGTAGTCATGTCTGTGCCCCTATATATTAGGACAAGTACTAAGGGTGCACTGTTTAGTCATGTCTGGGTCCTTTATATATTAGGACAAGTACTAAGGGTGCCCTGTGTAGCCATGTCTGGGCCCCTATATATTAGGACAAGTACTAAGGGTGCACTCTGTAGTCATGTCTGGGTCCCCATATATATTAGGAGAAGTACTAAGGGTGCACTGTGTAGCCATGTCTGGTTCCCTATATATTAGGACAAGTACTAAGGGTGTACTGTGTAGTCATGTCTGCGTCCTCTATATATTAGGACAAGTACTAAGGGTGCACTGTGTAGTCATGTCTGAGTCCCCTATATATATTAGGACAAGCACTAAGGGTACACTGTGTAGCCATGTCTGGGCCCCTATATATTAGGACAAGTACTAAGGGTGCACTGTGTAGTCATGTCTGGGTCCCCTATATATATTAGGACAAGCACTAAGGGTACACTGTGTAGCCATGTCTGGGCCCCTATATATTAGGACAAATACTAAAGGTTGCACTGTGTAGTCATGTCTGGGTCTCCTATATATTACGACAAGTACTAAGGGTGCACTGTGTACCCATGTCTGGGTTCCCTATATATTAGGACAAGTACTAAGGGTTCACTGTGTAGTCATGTCTCGGTCCCCTCTATACTAGGACTAGTACTAACGATGCGCTGTGTAGTCATGTGTGGGCCCTATATATTAGGACTAGTACTAACGGTGCACTGTTTAATCATGTGTGGGCCCTATATATTAGGACAAGTACTAACGATGCACTGTGTAGCCATGTCTGCGCCCCTATATATTAGGACAAGTACTAAGGGTGCACTGTGTAGCCATGTCTGGGCCCCTTTATATAAGGACAAGTACTAAGGGTGCACTGTGTAGTCATGTCTGGGTCCCCTATATATTAGCACAAGTACTAAGGGTGCACTGTGCAGTCATGTCTGGGTCCCCTATATATTAGGACAAGTACTAAGGGTGCTCTGTGTACTCATGTCTGGGTCCCATATATATTAGGACAAGTACTAAGGGTGCACTGTGTAGTCATGTCTGGGTTCTCTATATATTTTAAGGCAAGTACTAAGGATGCACTGTGTAGCCATGTCTGGGTCCTGATATATTAGGACTAGTACTAACGGTGCACTGTGTAGTCATATCTGGGCCCTATATATTAGGACAAGTACTAACGATGCACTGTGTAGCCATGTCAGGGGCCCTATATATTAGGACAATTACTAATGGTTCACTGTGTAGTCATGTCTGGGCCCCTATATATTAGGACAAGTACTAAGAGTGCACTGTGTAGCCATGTCTGGGCCCCTTTATATAAGGACAAGTACTAAGGGTGTACTGTATAGTCATGTCTGGGCCCCTATATATTAGGAGTAGTACTAACGCTGCACTGTGTAGTCATGTCTGTGCCCCTATATATTAGGACAAGTACTAATGGTTCACTGTGTAGTCATGTCTGGGCCCCTATATATTAGGACAAGTACTAAGAGTGCACTGTGTAGCCATGTCTGTGCCCCTATATATTAGGACAAGTACTAAGGGTGCACTCTGTAGTCATGTCTGGGTCCTTTATATATTAGGACAAGTACTAAGGGTGACCTGTGTAGCCATGTCTGGGCCCCTATATATTAGGACAAGTACTAAGGGTGCACTCTGTAGTCATGTCTGGGTCCCCATATATATTAGGAGAAGTACTAAGGGTGCACTGTGTAGCCATGTCTGGTTCCCCTATATATTAGGACAAGTACTAAGGGTGTACTGTGTAGTCATGTCTGCGTCCTCTATATATTAGGACAAGTACTAAGGGTGCCCTGTGTAGTCATGTCTGAGTCCCCTATATATATTAGTACAAGCACTAAGGGTACACTGTGTAGCCATGTCTGGGCCCCTATATATTAGAACAAATACTAAAGGTTGCACTGTGTAGTCATGTCTGGGTCTCCTATATATTACTACAAGTACTAAGGGTGCACTGTGTAGCCATGTCTGGTTCCCCTATATATTAGGACAAGTACTAAGGGTGTACTGTGTAGTCATGTCTGCGTCCTCTATATATTAGGACAAGTACTAACGATGCACTGTGTAGTCATGTCTGGCCCCCTATATATTAGGACTAGTGCTAACGGTGCACTGTGTAGTCATGTGTGGGCCCTATATATTAGGACAAGTACTAACGATGCACTGTGTAGCCATGTCTGCGCCCCTATATATTAGGACAAGTACTAAGGGTGCACTGTGTAGCCATGTCTGCGCCCCTTTATATAAGGACAAGTACTAAGGGTGCACTGTGTAGTCATGTCTGGGTCCCCTATATATTAGCACAAGTACTAAGGGTGCACTGTGTAGTCATGTCTGGGTCCCCTATATATTAGGACAAGTACTAAGGGTGTACTGTATAGTCATGTCTGTGCCCCTATATATTAGGAGTAGTACTAACGCTGCACTGTGTAGTCATGTCTGTGCCCCTATATATTAGGACAAGTACTATTGGTTCACTGTGTAGTCATGTCTGGGCCCCTATATATTAGGACAAGTACTAAGAGTGCACTGTGTAGCCATGTCTGTGCCCCTATATATTACGACAAGTACTAAGGGTGCACTGTGTA
>NW_027102135.1:0-63109 GCF_035609145.1 Eleutherodactylus coqui | reverse complement strand
TATCGATATATATGCATTTCTATATATTTATATAGATATTTATCTATACACAGAAACAGATAGATAGATAGATGGATAGATAGATAGATAGATAGATAGATAGATAGATAGATAGATAGATAGATAGATTGATAGAAAGACTGTATGCAATAACCCTGGATGTCTGACAGTTGAAGCAGACTGGTGATGTCATTAAGGCTCTATTATGACACGTACAGCTTGGAAGCATAAATACTACAGCACGGCAGCCATTTATAGCCAGTCTCCATTGGAGATGGAAGTGGGCAGGAATGTACTGGCCTATCTTCCCAAGACGCCACAGCAGCCGGACAAATTGTATGTTCGACAGAATGGCTGTTTTATTCAGCCCATAAGGGTGACTACCCACTACAGTTTTTTTTTTTCACTGCGAAATTCGTAGCAGTTTTTTTTCTGCAGGGGTCTATGGGAATTGTAATGTTAAAATCGAAATCACGCAAATTCGCAATTTACCGCGAAATCGCAATTTTAACATTACAAGTCCCATAGACTCCTGCAGAAAAAAAAACGCTGCGAATTTCGCAGTGAAAAAAAACTGTAGTGGGTAGTCATCCTAAGGGGGAAACGGCGGCCTACAAAATCTGATTGGTCGCTGCTGCCACCATTTATGAAAAGGTCGGCTCAGTTCTTCCATGGATAAGAATAAGGTAGGTACATAGGCAGGCAGGTAGGTTCAGTTTTTGTAGGTTGAGGAATGCTTATGGGCAAGGCCTTATGTCTGAACGCTGGCGCATGAAATGGCAGAGAGGCCCGGCCCTGTGCATTCACTGATTATTGCCGTCAGCTGCTGTCTGCTTTCAAGCATGAATCAGGGGCTTCACACTTATCAACTGGCTTTGATTGTGGGTCACGCAGGTTGGTTGCAATGCCCTAGTATAAACGATACCTGGAACACAAGCCAGTCCTCAGGATGCATTCTAACTCAAGAGCACGATCACGTTGTGCCTGACCAATGTTTCCATCTTGGGTAATAGCACAGTCCTAAGCGATATGGAGTGGAGTTGGCATATGAGCTGGTCTGTGGTTTTGCTTCCAACAGTTTCTACCGCACGCAGATGCTCGGTGGATACAATGTTGCGCGCTGGGGAAAACCCCAGGAATAATCCACAGCAGGCAGGCAAGCAAAGTATAAATAAGGGGGGGATTGGTTAGCTGCCTGCAACTCTTGCTTGTACCCGAATAAGGTTTTGCCTGCAACGCGGCCTTGTACTGCTTGAGGCGACGTGACATTCATGCACAAGGCACAAGTGCTGGCAGGTTTCTGCGGGCACCCACAGTGCAGCGTTGCATTCTTGAAACCGTTGCTTGACCCTTTCCCTAAAATCAGGAAGATTCGCTTACACCTCTGATGGCTTATAATAGCCGTCTCCTGGGATAACAATAGCAATACTGAGAATAATGAAAATAAAACGCATCATAGGCTGAAGAAATTCAACGCTCGGCACGTCTTTTCTTCAGCCTTACATGACTATATATCTATATATGTATACATCCATATATTTGGGTAGAAATCCATAAAAATATATATCGATATATATGCATTTCTATATATTTATATAGATATTTATCTATACACAGAAACAGATAGATAGATAGATAGATAGATAGATAGATAGATAGATTGATAGAAAGACTGTATGCAATAACCCTGGATGTCTGACAGTTGAAGCAGACTGGTGATGTCATTAAGGCTCTATTATGACACGTACAGCTTGGAAGCATAAATACTACAGCACGGCAGCCATTTATAGCCAGTCTCCATTGGAGATGGAAGTGGGCAGGAATGTACTGGCCTATCTTCCCAAGACGCCACAGCAGCCGGACAAATTGTATGTTCGACAGAATGGCTGTTTTATTCAGCCCATAAGGGTGACTACCCACTACAGTTTTTTTTTTTCACTGCGAAATTCGTAGCAGTTTTTTTTCTGCAGGGGTCTATGGGAATTGTAATGTTAAAATCGAAATCACGCAAATTCGCAATTTACCGCGAAATCGCAATTTTAACATTACAAGTCCCATAGACTCCTGCAGAAAAAAAAACGCTGCGAATTTCGCAGTGAAAAAAAACTGTAGTGGGTAGTCATCCTAAGGGGGAAACGGCGGCCTACAAAATCTGATTGGTCGCTGCTGCCACCATTTATGAAAAGGTCGGCTCAGTTCTTCCATGGATAAGAATAAGGTAGGTACATAGGCAGGCAGGTAGGTTCAGTTTTTGTAGGTTGAGGAATGCTTATGGGCAAGGCCTTATGTCTGAACGCTGGCGCATGAAATGGCAGAGAGGCCCGGCCCTGTGCATTCACTGATTATTGCCGTCAGCTGCTGTCTGCTTTCAAGCATGAATCAGGGGCTTCACACTTATCAACTGGCTTTGATTGTGGGTCACGCAGGTTGGTTGCAATGCCCTAGTATAAACGATACCTGGAACACAAGCCAGTCCTCAGGATGCATTCTAACTCAAGAGCACGATCACGTTGTGCCTGACCAATGTTTCCATCTTGGGTAATAGCACAGTCCTAAGCGATATGGAGTGGAGTTGGCATATGAGCTGGTCTGTGGTTTTGCTTCCAACAGTTTCTACCGCACGCAGATGCTCGGTGGATACAATGTTGCGCGCTGGGGAAAACCCCAGGAATAATCCACAGCAGGCAGGCAAGCAAAGTATAAATAAGGGGGGGATTGGTTAGCTGCCTGCAACTCTTGCTTGTACCCGAATAAGGTTTTGCCTGCAACGCGGCCTTGTACTGCTTGAGGCGACGTGACATTCATGCACAAGGCACAAGTGCTGGCAGGTTTCTGCGGGCACCCACAGTGCAGCGTTGCATTCTTGAAACCGTTGCTTGACCCTTTCCCTAAAATCAGGAAGATTCGCTTACACCTCTGATGGCTTATAATAGCCGTCTCCTGGGATAACAATAGCAATACTGAGAATAATGAAAATAAAACGCATCATAGGCTGAAGAAATTCAACGCTCGGCACGTCTTTTCTTCAGCCTTACATGACTATATATCTATATATGTATACATCCATATATTTGGGTAGAAATCCATAAAAATATATATCGATATATATGCATTTCTATATATTTATATAGATATTTATCTATACACAGAAACAGATAGATAGATAGATAGATAGATAGATAGATAGATTGATAGAAAGACTGTATGCAATAACCCTGGATGTCTGACAGTTGAAGCAGACTGGTGATGTCATTAAGGCTCTATTATGACACGTACAGCTTGGAAGCATAAATACTACAGCACGGCAGCCATTTATAGCCAGTCTCCATTGGAGATGGAAGTGGGCAGGAATGTACTGGCCTATCTTCCCAAGACGCCACAGCAGCCGGACAAATTGTATGTTCGACAGAATGGCTGTTTTATTCAGCCCATAAGGGTGACTACCCACTACAGTTTTTTTTTTTCACTGCGAAATTCGTAGCAGTTTTTTTTCTGCAGGGGTCTATGGGAATTGTAATGTTAAAATCGAAATCACGCAAATTCGCAATTTACCGCGAAATCGCGATTTTAACATTACAAGTCCCATAGACTCCTGCAGAAAAAAAAACGCTGCGAATTTCGCAGTGAAAAAAAACTGTAGTGGGTAGTCATCCTAAGGGGGAAACGGCGGCCTACAAAATCTGATTGGTCGCTGCTGCCACCATTTATGAAAAGGTCGGCTCAGTTCTTCCATGGATAAGAATAAGGTAGGTACATAGGCAGGCAGGTAGGTTCAGTTTTTGTAGGTTGAGGAATGCTTATGGGCAAGGCCTTATGTCTGAACGCTGGCGCATGAAATGGCAGAGAGGCCCGGCCCTGTGCATTCACTGATTATTGCCGTCAGCTGCTGTCTGCTTTCAAGCATGAATCAGGGGCTTCACACTTATCAACTGGCTTTGATTGTGGGTCACGCAGGTTGGTTGCAATGCCCTAGTATAAACGATACCTGGAACACAAGCCAGTCCTCAGGATGCATTCTAACTCAAGAGCACGATCACGTTGTGCCTGACCAATGTTTCCATCTTGGGTAATAGCACAGTCCTAAGCGATATGGAGTGGAGTTGGCATATGAGCTGGTCTGTGGTTTTGCTTCCAACAGTTTCTACCGCACGCAGATGCTCGGTGGATACAATGTTGCGCGCTGGGGAAAACCCCAGGAATAATCCACAGCAGGCAGGCAAGCAAAGTATAAATAAGGGGGGGATTGGTTAGCTGCCTGCAACTCTTGCTTGTACCCGAATAAGGTTTTGCCTGCAACGCGGCCTTGTACTGCTTGAGGCGACGTGACATTCATGCACAAGGCACAAGTGCTGGCAGGTTTCTGCGGGCACCCACAGTGCAGCGTTGCATTCTTGAAACCGTTGCTTGACCCTTTCCCTAAAATCAGGAAGATTCGCTTACACCTCTTATGGCTTATAATAGCCGTCTCCTGGGATAACAATAGCAATACTGAGAATAATGAAAATAAAACGCATCATAGGCTGAAGAAATTAAACGCTCGGCACGTCTTTTCTTCAGCCTTACATGACTATATATCTATATATGTATACATCCATATATTTGGGTAGAAATCCATAAAAATATATATCGATATATATGCATTTCTATATATTTATATAGATATTTATCTATACACAGAAACAGATAGATAGATAGATAGATAGATAGATAGATAGATAGATTGATAGAAAGACTGTATGCAATAACCCTGGATGTCTGACAGTTGAAGCAGACTGGTGATGTCATTAAGGCTCTATTATGACACGTACAGCTTGGAAGCATAAATACTACAGCACGGCAGCCATTTATAGCCAGTCTCCATTGGAGATGGAAGTGGGCAGGAATGTACTGGCCTATCTTCCCAAGACGCCACAGCAGCCGGACAAATTGTATGTTCGACAGAATGGCTGTTTTATTCAGCCCATAAGGGTGACTACCCACTACAGTTTTTTTTTTCACTGCGAAATTCGTAGCAGTTTTTTTTCTGCAGGGGTCTATGGGAATTGTAATGTTAAAATCGAAATCACGCAAATTCGCAATTTACCGCAAAATCGCGATTTTAACATTACAAGTCCCATAGACTCCTGCAGAAAAAAAAACGCTGCGAATTTCGCAGTGAAAAAAAACTGTAGTGGGTAGTCATCCTAAGGGGGAAACGGCGGCCTACAAAATCTGATTGGTCGCTGCTGCCACCATTTATGAAAAGGTCGGCTCAGTTCTTCCATGGATAAGAATAAGGTAGGTACATAGGCAGGCAGGTAGGTTCAGTTTTTGTAGGTTGAGGAATGCTTATGGGCAAGGCCTTATGTCTGAACGCTGGCGCATGAAATGGCAGAGAGGCCCGGCCCTGTGCATTCACTGATTATTGCCGTCAGCTGCTGTCTGCTTTCAAGCATGAATCAGGGGCTTCACACTTATCAACTGGCTTTGATTGTGGGTCACGCAGGTTGGTTGCAATGCCCTAGTATAAACGATACCTGGAACACAAGCCAGTCCTCAGGATGCATTCTAACTCAAGAGCACGATCACGTTGTGCCTGACCAATGTTTCCATCTTGGGTAATAGCACAGTCCTAAGCGATATGGAGTGGAGTTGGCATATGAGCTGGTCTGTGGTTTTGCTTCCAACAGTTTCTACCGCACGCAGATGCTCGGTGGATACAATGTTGCGCGCTGGGGAAAACCCCAGGAATAATCCACAGCAGGCAGGCAAGCAAAGTATAAATAAGGGGGGGATTGGTTAGCTGCCTGCAACTCTTGCTTGTACCCGAATAAGGTTTTGCCTGCAACGCGGCCTTGTACTGCTTGAGGCGACGTGACATTCATGCACAAGGCACAAGTGCTGGCAGGTTTCTGCGGGCACCCACAGTGCAGCGTTGCATTCTTGAAACCGTTGCTTGACCCTTTCCCTAAAATCAGGAAGATTCGCTTACACCTCTTATGGCTTATAATAGCCGTCTCCTGGGATAACAATAGCAATACTGAGAATAATGAAAATAAAACGCATCATAGGCTGAAGAAATTAAACGCTCGGCACGTCTTTTCTTCAGCCTTACATGACTATATATCTATATATGTATACATCCATATATTTGGGTAGAAATCCATAAAAATATATATCGATATATATGCATTTCTATATATTTATATAGATATTTATCTATACACAGAAACAGATAGATAGATAGATGGATGGATAGATAGATAGATAGATAGATAGATTGATAGAAAGACTGTATGCAATAACCCTGGATGTCTGACAGTTGAAGCAGACTGGTGATGTCATTAAGGCTCTATTATGACACGTACAGCTTGGAAGCATAAATACTACAGCACGGCAGCCATTTATAGCCAGTCTCCATTGGAGATGGAAGTGGGCAGGAATGTACTGGCCTATCTTCCCAAGACGCCACAGCAGCCGGACAAATTGTATGTTCGACAGAATGGCTGTTTTATTCAGCCCATAAGGGTGACTACCCACTACAGTTTTTTTTTTTCACTGCGAAATTCGTAGCAGTTTTTTTTCTGCAGGGGTCTATGGGAATTGTAATGTTAAAATCGAAATCACGCAAATTCGCAATTTACCGCGAAATCGCGATTTTAACATTACAAGTCCCATAGACTCCTGCAGAAAAAAAAACGCTGCGAATTTCGCAGTGAAAAAAAACTGTAGTGGGTAGTCATCCTAAGGGGGAAACGGCGGCCTACAAAATCTGATTGGTCGCTGCTGCCACCATTTATGAAAAGGTCGGCTCAGTTCTTCCATGGATAAGAATAAGGTAGGTACATAGGCAGGCAGGTAGGTTCAGTTTTTGTAGGTTGAGGAATGCTTATGGGCAAGGCCTTATGTCTGAACGCTGGCGCATGAAATGGCAGAGAGGCCCGGCCCTGTGCATTCACTGATTATTGCCGTCAGCTGCTGTCTGCTTTCAAGCATGAATCAGGGGCTTCACACTTATCAACTGGCTTTGATTGTGGGTCACGCAGGTTGGTTGCAATGCCCTAGTATAAACGATACCTGGAACACAAGCCAGTCCTCAGGATGCATTCTAACTCAAGAGCACGATCACGTTGTGCCTGACCAATGTTTCCATCTTGGGTAATAGCACAGTCCTAAGCGATATGGAGTGGAGTTGGCATATGAGCTGGTCTGTGGTTTTGCTTCCAACAGTTTCTACCGCACGCAGATGCTCGGTGGATACAATGTTGCGCGCTGGGGAAAACCCCAGGAATAATCCACAGCAGGCAGGCAAGCAAAGTATAAATAAGGGGGGGATTGGTTAGCTGCCTGCAACTCTTGCTTGTACCCGAATAAGGTTTTGCCTGCAACGCGGCCTTGTACTGCTTGAGGCGACGTGACATTCATGCACAAGGCACAAGTGCTGGCAGGTTTCTGCGGGCACCCACAGTGCAGCGTTGCATTCTTGAAACCGTTGCTTGACCCTTTCCCTAAAATCAGGAAGATTCGCTTACACCTCTTATGGCTTATAATAGCCGTCTCCTGGGATAACAATAGCAATACTGAGAATAATGAAAATAAAACGCATCATAGGCTGAAGAAATTAAACGCTCGGCACGTCTTTTCTTCAGCCTTACATGACTATATATCTATATATGTATACATCCATATATTTGGGTAGAAATCCATAAAAATATATATCGATATATATGCATTTCTATATATTTATATAGATATTTATCTATACACAGAAACAGATAGATAGATAGATAGATAGATAGATAGATAGATAGATAGATAGATTGATAGAAAGACTGTATGCAATAACCCTGGATGTCTGACAGTTGAAGCAGACTGGTGATGTCATTAAGGCTCTATTATGACACGTACAGCTTGGAAGCATAAATACTACAGCACGGCAGCCATTTATAGCCAGTCTCCATTGGAGATGGAAGTGGGCAGGAATGTACTGGCCTATCTTCCCAAGACGCCACAGCAGCCGGACAAATTGTATGTTCGACAGAATGGCTGTTTTATTCAGCCCATAAGGGTGACTACCCACTACAGTTTTTTTTTTTCACTGCGAAATTCGTAGCAGTTTTTTTTCTGCAGGGGTCTATGGGAATTGTAATGTTAAAATCGAAATCACGCAAATTCGCAATTTACCGCGAAATCGCGATTTTAACATTACAAGTCCCATAGACTCCTGCAGAAAAAAAAACGCTGCGAATTTCGCAGTGAAAAAAAACTGTAGTGGGTAGTCATCCTAAGGGGGAAACGGCGGCCTACAAAATCTGATTGGTCGCTGCTGCCACCATTTATGAAAAGGTCGGCTCAGTTCTTCCATGGATAAGAATAAGGTAGGTACATAGGCAGGCAGGTAGGTTCAGTTTTTGTAGGTTGAGGAATGCTTATGGGCAAGGCCTTATGTCTGAACGCTGGCGCATGAAATGGCAGAGAGGCCCGGCCCTGTGCATTCACTGATTATTGCCGTCAGCTGCTGTCTGCTTTCAAGCATGAATCAGGGGCTTCACACTTATCAACTGGCTTTGATTGTGGGTCACGCAGGTTGGTTGCAATGCCCTAGTATAAACGATACCTGGAACACAAGCCAGTCCTCAGGATGCATTCTAACTCAAGAGCACGATCACGTTGTGCCTGACCAATGTTTCCATCTTGGGTAATAGCACAGTCCTAAGCGATATGGAGTGGAGTTGGCATATGAGCTGGTCTGTGGTTTTGCTTCCAACAGTTTCTACCGCACGCAGATGCTCGGTGGATACAATGTTGCGCGCTGGGGAAAACCCCAGGAATAATCCACAGCAGGCAGGCAAGCAAAGTATAAATAAGGGGGGGATTGGTTAGCTGCCTGCAACTCTTGCTTGTACCCGAATAAGGTTTTGCCTGCAACGCGGCCTTGTACTGCTTGAGGCGACGTGACATTCATGCACAAGGCACAAGTGCTGGCAGGTTTCTGCGGGCACCCACAGTGCAGCGTTGCATTCTTGAAACCGTTGCTTGACCCTTTCCCTAAAATCAGGAAGATTCGCTTACACCTCTGATGGCTTATAATAGCCGTCTCCTGGGATAACAATAGCAATACTGAGAATAATGAAAATAAAACGCATCATAGGCTGAAGAAATTAAACGCTCGGCACGTCTTTTCTTCAGCCTTACATGACTATATATCTATATATGTATACATCCATATATTTGGGTAGAAATCCATAAAAATATATATCGATATATATGCATTTCTATATATTTATATAGATATTTATCTATACACAGAAACAGATAGATAGATAGATAGATAGATAGATAGATAGATAGATAGATAGATAGATAGATAGATAGATTGATAGAAAGACTGTATGCAATAACCCTGGATGTCTGACAGTTGAAGCAGACTGGTGATGTCATTAAGGCTCTATTATGACACGTACAGCTTGGAAGCATAAATACTACAGCACGGCAGCCATTTATAGCCAGTCTCCATTGGAGATGGAAGTGGGCAGGAATGTACTGGCCTATCTTCCCAAGACGCCACAGCAGCCGGACAAATTGTATGTTCGACAGAATGGCTGTTTTATTCAGCCCATAAGGGTGACTACCCACTACAGTTTTTTTTTTTCACTGCGAAATTCGTAGCAGTTTTTTTTCTGCAGGGGTCTATGGGAATTGTAATGTTAAAATCGAAATCACGCAAATTCGCAATTTACCGCGAAATCGCGATTTTAACATTACAAGTCCCATAGACTCCTGCAGAAAAAAAAACGCTGCGAATTTCGCAGTGAAAAAAAACTGTAGTGGGTAGTCATCCTAAGGGGGAAACGGCGGCCTACAAAATCTGATTGGTCGCTGCTGCCACCATTTATGAAAAGGTCGGCTCAGTTCTTCCATGGATAAGAATAAGGTAGGTACATAGGCAGGCAGGTAGGTTCAGTTTTTGTAGGTTGAGGAATGCTTATGGGCAAGGCCTTATGTCTGAACGCTGGCGCATGAAATGGCAGAGAGGCCCGGCCCTGTGCATTCACTGATTATTGCCGTCAGCTGCTGTCTGCTTTCAAGCATGAATCAGGGGCTTCACACTTATCAACTGGCTTTGATTGTGGGTCACGCAGGTTGGTTGCAATGCCCTAGTATAAACGATACCTGGAACACAAGCCAGTCCTCAGGATGCATTCTAACTCAAGAGCACGATCACGTTGTGCCTGACCAATGTTTCCATCTTGGGTAATAGCACAGTCCTAAGCGATATGGAGTGGAGTTGGCATATGAGCTGGTCTGTGGTTTTGCTTCCAACAGTTTCCACCGCACGCAGATGCTCGGTGGATACAATGTTGCGCGCTGGGGAAAACCCCAGGAATAATCCACAGCAGGCAGGCAAGCAAAGTATAAATAAGGGGGGGATTGGTTAGCTGCCTGCAACTCTTGCTTGTACCCGAATAAGGTTTTGCCTGCAACGCGGCCTTGTACTGCTTGAGGCGACGTGACATTCATGCACAAGGCACAAGTGCTGGCAGGTTTCTGCGGGCACCCACAGTGCAGCGTTGCATTCTTGAAACCGTTGCTTGACCCTTTCCCTAAAATCAGGAAGATTCGCTTACACCTCTTATGGCTTATAATAGCCGTCTCCTGGGATAACAATAGCAATACTGAGAATAATGAAAATAAAACGCATCATAGGCTGAAGAAATTAAACGCTCGGCACGTCTTTTCTTCAGCCTTACATGACTATATATCTATATATGTATACATCCATATATTTGGGTAGAAATCCATAAAAATATATATCGATATATATGCATTTCTATATATTTATATAGATATTTATCTATACACAGAAACAGATAGATAGATAGATGGATAGATAGATAGATAGATAGATAGATAGATAGATAGATAGATAGATAGATAGATAGATAGATAGATAGATTGATTGATAGAAAGACTGTATGCAATAACCCTGGATGTCTGACAGTTGAAGCAGACTGGTGATGTCATTAAGGCTCTATTATGACACGTACAGCTTGGAAGCATAAATACTACAGCACGGCAGCCATTTATAGCCAGTCTCCATTGGAGATGGAAGTGGGCAGGAATGTACTGGCCTATCTTCCCAAGACGCCACAGCAGCCGGACAAATTGTATGTTCGACAGAATGGCTGTTTTATTCAGCCCATAAGGGTGACTACCCACTACAGTTTTTTTTTTTCACTGCGAAATTCGTAGCAGTTTTTTTTCTGCAGGGGTCTATGGGAATTGTAATGTTAAAATCGAAATCACGCAAATTCGCAATTTACCGCGAAATCGCAATTTTAACATTACAAGTCCCATAGACTCCTGCAGAAAAAAAAACGCTGCGAATTTCGCAGTGAAAAAAAACTGTAGTGGGTAGTCATCCTAAGGGGGAAACGGCGGCCTACAAAATCTGATTGGTCGCTGCTGCCACCATTTATGAAAAGGTCGGCTCAGTTCTTCCATGGATAAGAATAAGGTAGGTACATAGGCAGGCAGGTAGGTTCAGTTTTTGTAGGTTGAGGAATGCTTATGGGCAAGGCCTTATGTCTGAACGCTGGCGCATGAAATGGCAGAGAGGCCCGGCCCTGTGCATTCACTGATTATTGCCGTCAGCTGCTGTCTGCTTTCAAGCATGAATCAGGGGCTTCACACTTATCAACTGGCTTTGATTGTGGGTCACGCAGGTTGGTTGCAATGCCCTAGTATAAACGATACCTGGAACACAAGCCAGTCCTCAGGATGCATTCTAACTCAAGAGCACGATCACGTTGTGCCTGACCAATGTTTCCATCTTGGGTAATAGCACAGTCCTAAGCGATATGGAGTGGAGTTGGCATATGAGCTGGTCTGTGGTTTTGCTTCCAACAGTTTCTACCGCACGCAGATGCTCGGTGGATACAATGTTGCGCGCTGGGGAAAACCCCAGGAATAATCCACAGCAGGCAGGCAAGCAAAGTATAAATAAGGGGGGGATTGGTTAGCTGCCTGCAACTCTTGCTTGTACCCGAATAAGGTTTTGCCTGCAACGCGGCCTTGTACTGCTTGAGGCGACGTGACATTCATGCACAAGGCACAAGTGCTGGCAGGTTTCTGCGGGCACCCACAGTGCAGCGTTGCATTCTTGAAACCGTTGCTTGACCCTTTCCCTAAAATCAGGAAGATTCGCTTACACCTCTTATGGCTTATAATAGCCGTCTCCTGGGATAACAATAGCAATACTGAGAATAATGAAAATAAAACGCATCATAGGCTGAAGAAATTAAACGCTCGGCACGTCTTTTCTTCAGCCTTACATGACTATATATCTATATATGTATACATCCATATATTTGGGTAGAAATCCATAAAAATATATATCGATATATATGCATTTCTATATATTTATATAGATATTTATCTATACACAGAAACAGATAGATAGATAGATGGATAGATAGATAGATAGATAGATAGATAGATAGATAGATAGATAGATTGATAGAAAGACTGTATGCAATAACCCTGGATGTCTGACAGTTGAAGCAGACTGGTGATGTCATTAAGGCTCTATTATGACACGTACAGCTTGGAAGCATAAATACTACAGCACGGCAGCCATTTATAGCCAGTCTCCATTGGAGATGGAAGTGGGCAGGAATGTACTGGCCTATCTTCCCAAGACGCCACAGCAGCCGGACAAATTGTATGTTCGACAGAATGGCTGTTTTATTCAGCCCATAAGGGTGACTACCCACTACAGTTTTTTTTTTTCACTGCGAAATTCGTAGCAGTTTTTTTTCTGCAGGGGTCTATGGGAATTGTAATGTTAAAATCGAAATCACGCAAATTCGCAATTTACCGCGAAATCGCAATTTTAACATTACAAGTCCCATAGACTCCTGCAGAAAAAAAAACGCTGCGAATTTCGCAGTGAAAAAAAACTGTAGTGGGTAGTCATCCTAAGGGGGAAACGGCGGCCTACAAAATCTGATTGGTCGCTGCTGCCACCATTTATGAAAAGGTCGGCTCAGTTCTTCCATGGATAAGAATAAGGTAGGTACATAGGCAGGCAGGTAGGTTCAGTTTTTGTAGGTTGAGGAATGCTTATGGGCAAGGCCTTATGTCTGAACGCTGGCGCATGAAATGGCAGAGAGGCCCGGCCCTGTGCATTCACTGATTATTGCCGTCAGCTGCTGTCTGCTTTCAAGCATGAATCAGGGGCTTCACACTTATCAACTGGCTTTGATTGTGGGTCACGCAGGTTGGTTGCAATGCCCTAGTATAAACGATACCTGGAACACAAGCCAGTCCTCAGGATGCATTCTAACTCAAGAGCACGATCACGTTGTGCCTGACCAATGTTTCCATCTTGGGTAATAGCACAGTCCTAAGCGATATGGAGTGGAGTTGGCATATGAGCTGGTCTGTGGTTTTGCTTCCAACAGTTTCTACCGCACGCAGATGCTCGGTGGATACAATGTTGCGCGCTGGGGAAAACCCCAGGAATAATCCACAGCAGGCAGGCAAGCAAAGTATAAATAAGGGGGGGATTGGTTAGCTGCCTGCAACTCTTGCTTGTACCCGAATAAGGTTTTGCCTGCAACGCGGCCTTGTACTGCTTGAGGCGACGTGACATTCATGCACAAGGCACAAGTGCTGGCAGGTTTCTGCGGGCACCCACAGTGCAGCGTTGCATTCTTGAAACCGTTGCTTGACCCTTTCCCTAAAATCAGGAAGATTCGCTTACACCTCTGATGGCTTATAATAGCCGTCTCCTGGGATAACAATAGCAATACTGAGAATAATGAAAATAAAACGCATCATAGGCTGAAGAAATTCAACGCTCGGCACGTCTTTTCTTCAGCCTTACATGACTATATATCTATATATGTATACATCCATATATTTGGGTAGAAATCCATAAAAATATATATCGATATATATGCATTTCTATATATTTATATAGATATTTATCTATACACAGAAACAGATAGATAGATAGATAGATAGATAGATAGATAGATAGATTGATAGAAAGACTGTATGCAATAACCCTGGATGTCTGACAGTTGAAGCAGACTGGTGATGTCATTAAGGCTCTATTATGACACGTACAGCTTGGAAGCATAAATACTACAGCACGGCAGCCATTTATAGCCAGTCTCCATTGGAGATGGAAGTGGGCAGGAATGTACTGGCCTATCTTCCCAAGACGCCACAGCAGCCGGACAAATTGTATGTTCGACAGAATGGCTGTTTTATTCAGCCCATAAGGGTGACTACCCACTACAGTTTTTTTTTTTCACTGCGAAATTCGTAGCAGTTTTTTTTCTGCAGGGGTCTATGGGAATTGTAATGTTAAAATCGAAATCACGCAAATTCGCAATTTACCGCGAAATCGCAATTTTAACATTACAAGTCCCATAGACTCCTGCAGAAAAAAAAACGCTGCGAATTTCGCAGTGAAAAAAAACTGTAGTGGGTAGTCATCCTAAGGGGGAAACGGCGGCCTACAAAATCTGATTGGTCGCTGCTGCCACCATTTATGAAAAGGTCGGCTCAGTTCTTCCATGGATAAGAATAAGGTAGGTACATAGGCAGGCAGGTAGGTTCAGTTTTTGTAGGTTGAGGAATGCTTATGGGCAAGGCCTTATGTCTGAACGCTGGCGCATGAAATGGCAGAGAGGCCCGGCCCTGTGCATTCACTGATTATTGCCGTCAGCTGCTGTCTGCTTTCAAGCATGAATCAGGGGCTTCACACTTATCAACTGGCTTTGATTGTGGGTCACGCAGGTTGGTTGCAATGCCCTAGTATAAACGATACCTGGAACACAAGCCAGTCCTCAGGATGCATTCTAACTCAAGAGCACGATCACGTTGTGCCTGACCAATGTTTCCATCTTGGGTAATAGCACAGTCCTAAGCGATATGGAGTGGAGTTGGCATATGAGCTGGTCTGTGGTTTTGCTTCCAACAGTTTCTACCGCACGCAGATGCTCGGTGGATACAATGTTGCGCGCTGGGGAAAACCCCAGGAATAATCCACAGCAGGCAGGCAAGCAAAGTATAAATAAGGGGGGGATTGGTTAGCTGCCTGCAACTCTTGCTTGTACCCGAATAAGGTTTTGCCTGCAACGCGGCCTTGTACTGCTTGAGGCGACGTGACATTCATGCACAAGGCACAAGTGCTGGCAGGTTTCTGCGGGCACCCACAGTGCAGCGTTGCATTCTTGAAACCGTTGCTTGACCCTTTCCCTAAAATCAGGAAGATTCGCTTACACCTCTGATGGCTTATAATAGCCGTCTCCTGGGATAACAATAGCAATACTGAGAATAATGAAAATAAAACGCATCATAGGCTGAAGAAATTCAACGCTCGGCACGTCTTTTCTTCAGCCTTACATGACTATATATCTATATATGTATACATCCATATATTTGGGTAGAAATCCATAAAAATATATATCGATATATATGCATTTCTATATATTTATATAGATATTTATCTATACACAGAAACAGATAGATAGATAGATAGATAGATAGATAGATAGATTGATAGAAAGACTGTATGCAATAACCCTGGATGTCTGACAGTTGAAGCAGACTGGTGATGTCATTAAGGCTCTATTATGACACGTACAGCTTGGAAGCATAAATACTACAGCACGGCAGCCATTTATAGCCAGTCTCCATTGGAGATGGAAGTGGGCAGGAATGTACTGGCCTATCTTCCCAAGACGCCACAGCAGCCGGACAAATTGTATGTTCGACAGAATGGCTGTTTTATTCAGCCCATAAGGGTGACTACCCACTACAGTTTTTTTTTTCACTGCGAAATTCGTAGCAGTTTTTTTTCTGCAGGGGTCTATGGGAATTGTAATGTTAAAATCGAAATCACGCAAATTCGCAATTTACCGCAAAATCGCGATTTTAACATTACAAGTCCCATAGACTCCTGCAGAAAAAAAAACGCTGCGAATTTCGCAGTGAAAAAAAACTGTAGTGGGTAGTCATCCTAAGGGGGAAACGGCGGCCTACAAAATCTGATTGGTCGCTGCTGCCACCATTTATGAAAAGGTCGGCTCAGTTCTTCCATGGATAAGAATAAGGTAGGTACATAGGCAGGCAGGTAGGTTCAGTTTTTGTAGGTTGAGGAATGCTTATGGGCAAGGCCTTATGTCTGAACGCTGGCGCATGAAATGGCAGAGAGGCCCGGCCCTGTGCATTCACTGATTATTGCCGTCAGCTGCTGTCTGCTTTCAAGCATGAATCAGGGGCTTCACACTTATCAACTGGCTTTGATTGTGGGTCACGCAGGTTGGTTGCAATGCCCTAGTATAAACGATACCTGGAACACAAGCCAGTCCTCAGGATGCATTCTAACTCAAGAGCACGATCACGTTGTGCCTGACCAATGTTTCCATCTTGGGTAATAGCACAGTCCTAAGCGATATGGAGTGGAGTTGGCATATGAGCTGGTCTGTGGTTTTGCTTCCAACAGTTTCTACCGCACGCAGATGCTCGGTGGATACAATGTTGCGCGCTGGGGAAAACCCCAGGAATAATCCACAGCAGGCAGGCAAGCAAAGTATAAATAAGGGGGGGATTGGTTAGCTGCCTGCAACTCTTGCTTGTACCCGAATAAGGTTTTGCCTGCAACGCGGCCTTGTACTGCTTGAGGCGACGTGACATTCATGCACAAGGCACAAGTGCTGGCAGGTTTCTGCGGGCACCCACAGTGCAGCGTTGCATTCTTGAAACCGTTGCTTGACCCTTTCCCTAAAATCAGGAAGATTCGCTTACACCTCTTATGGCTTATAATAGCCGTCTCCTGGGATAACAATAGCAATACTGAGAATAATGAAAATAAAACGCATCATAGGCTGAAGAAATTAAACGCTCGGCACGTCTTTTCTTCAGCCTTACATGACTATATATCTATATATGTATACATCCATATATTTGGGTAGAAATCCATAAAAATATATATCGATATATATGCATTTCTATATATTTATATAGATATTTATCTATACACAGAAACAGATAGATAGATAGATGGATGGATAGATAGATAGATAGATAGATAGATTGATAGAAAGACTGTATGCAATAACCCTGGATGTCTGACAGTTGAAGCAGACTGGTGATGTCATTAAGGCTCTATTATGACACGTACAGCTTGGAAGCATAAATACTACAGCACGGCAGCCATTTATAGCCAGTCTCCATTGGAGATGGAAGTGGGCAGGAATGTACTGGCCTATCTTCCCAAGACGCCACAGCAGCCGGACAAATTGTATGTTCGACAGAATGGCTGTTTTATTCAGCCCATAAGGGTGACTACCCACTACAGTTTTTTTTTTCACTGCGAAATTCGTAGCAGTTTTTTTTCTGCAGGGGTCTATGGGAATTGTAATGTTAAAATCGAAATCACGCAAATTCGCAATTTACCGCAAAATCGCGATTTTAACATTACAAGTCCCATAGACTCCTGCAGAAAAAAAAACGCTGCGAATTTCGCAGTGAAAAAAAACTGTAGTGGGTAGTCATCCTAAGGGGGAAACGGCGGCCTACAAAATCTGATTGGTCGCTGCTGCCACCATTTATGAAAAGGTCGGCTCAGTTCTTCCATGGATAAGAATAAGGTAGGTACATAGGCAGGCAGGTAGGTTCAGTTTTTGTAGGTTGAGGAATGCTTATGGGCAAGGCCTTATGTCTGAACGCTGGCGCATGAAATGGCAGAGAGGCCCGGCCCTGTGCATTCACTGATTATTGCCGTCAGCTGCTGTCTGCTTTCAAGCATGAATCAGGGGCTTCACACTTATCAACTGGCTTTGATTGTGGGTCACGCAGGTTGGTTGCAATGCCCTAGTATAAACGATACCTGGAACACAAGCCAGTCCTCAGGATGCATTCTAACTCAAGAGCACGATCACGTTGTGCCTGACCAATGTTTCCATCTTGGGTAATAGCACAGTCCTAAGCGATATGGAGTGGAGTTGGCATATGAGCTGGTCTGTGGTTTTGCTTCCAACAGTTTCTACCGCACGCAGATGCTCGGTGGATACAATGTTGCGCGCTGGGGAAAACCCCAGGAATAATCCACAGCAGGCAGGCAAGCAAAGTATAAATAAGGGGGGGATTGGTTAGCTGCCTGCAACTCTTGCTTGTACCCGAATAAGGTTTTGCCTGCAACGCGGCCTTGTACTGCTTGAGGCGACGTGACATTCATGCACAAGGCACAAGTGCTGGCAGGTTTCTGCGGGCACCCACAGTGCAGCGTTGCATTCTTGAAACCGTTGCTTGACCCTTTCCCTAAAATCAGGAAGATTCGCTTACACCTCTTATGGCTTATAATAGCCGTCTCCTGGGATAACAATAGCAATACTGAGAATAATGAAAATAAAACGCATCATAGGCTGAAGAAATTAAACGCTCGGCACGTCTTTTCTTCAGCCTTACATGACTATATATCTATATATGTATACATCCATATATTTGGGTAGAAATCCATAAAAATATATATCGATATATATGCATTTCTATATATTTATATAGATATTTATCTATACACAGAAACAGATAGATAGATAGATGGATGGATAGATAGATAGATAGATAGATAGATTGATAGAAAGACTGTATGCAATAACCCTGGATGTCTGACAGTTGAAGCAGACTGGTGATGTCATTAAGGCTCTATTATGACACGTACAGCTTGGAAGCATAAATACTACAGCACGGCAGCCATTTATAGCCAGTCTCCATTGGAGATGGAAGTGGGCAGGAATGTACTGGCCTATCTTCCCAAGACGCCACAGCAGCCGGACAAATTGTATGTTCGACAGAATGGCTGTTTTATTCAGCCCATAAGGGTGACTACCCACTACAGTTTTTTTTTTTCACTGCGAAATTCGTAGCAGTTTTTTTTCTGCAGGGGTCTATGGGAATTGTAATGTTAAAATCGAAATCACGCAAATTCGCAATTTACCGCGAAATCGCGATTTTAACATTACAAGTCCCATAGACTCCTGCAGAAAAAAAAACGCTGCGAATTTCGCAGTGAAAAAAAACTGTAGTGGGTAGTCATCCTAAGGGGGAAACGGCGGCCTACAAAATCTGATTGGTCGCTGCTGCCACCATTTATGAAAAGGTCGGCTCAGTTCTTCCATGGATAAGAATAAGGTAGGTACATAGGCAGGCAGGTAGGTTCAGTTTTTGTAGGTTGAGGAATGCTTATGGGCAAGGCCTTATGTCTGAACGCTGGCGCATGAAATGGCAGAGAGGCCCGGCCCTGTGCATTCACTGATTATTGCCGTCAGCTGCTGTCTGCTTTCAAGCATGAATCAGGGGCTTCACACTTATCAACTGGCTTTGATTGTGGGTCACGCAGGTTGGTTGCAATGCCCTAGTATAAACGATACCTGGAACACAAGCCAGTCCTCAGGATGCATTCTAACTCAAGAGCACGATCACGTTGTGCCTGACCAATGTTTCCATCTTGGGTAATAGCACAGTCCTAAGCGATATGGAGTGGAGTTGGCATATGAGCTGGTCTGTGGTTTTGCTTCCAACAGTTTCTACCGCACGCAGATGCTCGGTGGATACAATGTTGCGCGCTGGGGAAAACCCCAGGAATAATCCACAGCAGGCAGGCAAGCAAAGTATAAATAAGGGGGGGATTGGTTAGCTGCCTGCAACTCTTGCTTGTACCCGAATAAGGTTTTGCCTGCAACGCGGCCTTGTACTGCTTGAGGCGACGTGACATTCATGCACAAGGCACAAGTGCTGGCAGGTTTCTGCGGGCACCCACAGTGCAGCGTTGCATTCTTGAAACCGTTGCTTGACCCTTTCCCTAAAATCAGGAAGATTCGCTTACACCTCTTATGGCTTATAATAGCCGTCTCCTGGGATAACAATAGCAATACTGAGAATAATGAAAATAAAACGCATCATAGGCTGAAGAAATTAAACGCTCGGCACGTCTTTTCTTCAGCCTTACATGACTATATATCTATATATGTATACATCCATATATTTGGGTAGAAATCCATAAAAATATATATCGATATATATGCATTTCTATATATTTATATAGATATTTATCTATACACAGAAACAGATAGATAGATAGATAGATAGATAGATAGATAGATAGATAGATAGATTGATAGAAAGACTGTATGCAATAACCCTGGATGTCTGACAGTTGAAGCAGACTGGTGATGTCATTAAGGCTCTATTATGACACGTACAGCTTGGAAGCATAAATACTACAGCACGGCAGCCATTTATAGCCAGTCTCCATTGGAGATGGAAGTGGGCAGGAATGTACTGGCCTATCTTCCCAAGACGCCACAGCAGCCGGACAAATTGTATGTTCGACAGAATGGCTGTTTTATTCAGCCCATAAGGGTGACTACCCACTACAGTTTTTTTTTTTCACTGCGAAATTCGTAGCAGTTTTTTTTCTGCAGGGGTCTATGGGAATTGTAATGTTAAAATCGAAATCACGCAAATTCGCAATTTACCGCGAAATCGCGATTTTAACATTACAAGTCCCATAGACTCCTGCAGAAAAAAAAACGCTGCGAATTTCGCAGTGAAAAAAAACTGTAGTGGGTAGTCATCCTAAGGGGGAAACGGCGGCCTACAAAATCTGATTGGTCGCTGCTGCCACCATTTATGAAAAGGTCGGCTCAGTTCTTCCATGGATAAGAATAAGGTAGGTACATAGGCAGGCAGGTAGGTTCAGTTTTTGTAGGTTGAGGAATGCTTATGGGCAAGGCCTTATGTCTGAACGCTGGCGCATGAAATGGCAGAGAGGCCCGGCCCTGTGCATTCACTGATTATTGCCGTCAGCTGCTGTCTGCTTTCAAGCATGAATCAGGGGCTTCACACTTATCAACTGGCTTTGATTGTGGGTCACGCAGGTTGGTTGCAATGCCCTAGTATAAACGATACCTGGAACACAAGCCAGTCCTCAGGATGCATTCTAACTCAAGAGCACGATCACGTTGTGCCTGACCAATGTTTCCATCTTGGGTAATAGCACAGTCCTAAGCGATATGGAGTGGAGTTGGCATATGAGCTGGTCTGTGGTTTTGCTTCCAACAGTTTCTACCGCACGCAGATGCTCGGTGGATACAATGTTGCGCGCTGGGGAAAACCCCAGGAATAATCCACAGCAGGCAGGCAAGCAAAGTATAAATAAGGGGGGGATTGGTTAGCTGCCTGCAACTCTTGCTTGTACCCGAATAAGGTTTTGCCTGCAACGCGGCCTTGTACTGCTTGAGGCGACGTGACATTCATGCACAAGGCACAAGTGCTGGCAGGTTTCTGCGGGCACCCACAGTGCAGCGTTGCATTCTTGAAACCGTTGCTTGACCCTTTCCCTAAAATCAGGAAGATTCGCTTACACCTCTGATGGCTTATAATAGCCGTCTCCTGGGATAACAATAGCAATACTGAGAATAATGAAAATAAAACGCATCATAGGCTGAAGAAATTAAACGCTCGGCACGTCTTTTCTTCAGCCTTACATGACTATATATCTATATATGTATACATCCATATATTTGGGTAGAAATCCATAAAAATATATATCGATATATATGCATTTCTATATATTTATATAGATATTTATCTATACACAGAAACAGATAGATAGATAGATAGATAGATAGATAGATAGATAGATAGATAGATAGATTGATAGAAAGACTGTATGCAATAACCCTGGATGTCTGACAGTTGAAGCAGACTGGTGATGTCATTAAGGCTCTATTATGACACGTACAGCTTGGAAGCATAAATACTACAGCACGGCAGCCATTTATAGCCAGTCTCCATTGGAGATGGAAGTGGGCAGGAATGTACTGGCCTATCTTCCCAAGACGCCACAGCAGCCGGACAAATTGTATGTTCGACAGAATGGCTGTTTTATTCAGCCCATAAGGGTGACTACCCACTACAGTTTTTTTTTTTCACTGCGAAATTCGTAGCAGTTTTTTTTCTGCAGGGGTCTATGGGAATTGTAATGTTAAAATCGAAATCACGCAAATTCGCAATTTACCGCGAAATCGCGATTTTAACATTACAAGTCCCATAGACTCCTGCAGAAAAAAAAACGCTGCGAATTTCGCAGTGAAAAAAAACTGTAGTGGGTAGTCATCCTAAGGGGGAAACGGCGGCCTACAAAATCTGATTGGTCGCTGCTGCCACCATTTATGAAAAGGTCGGCTCAGTTCTTCCATGGATAAGAATAAGGTAGGTACATAGGCAGGCAGGTAGGTTCAGTTTTTGTAGGTTGAGGAATGCTTATGGGCAAGGCCTTATGTCTGAACGCTGGCGCATGAAATGGCAGAGAGGCCCGGCCCTGTGCATTCACTGATTATTGCCGTCAGCTGCTGTCTGCTTTCAAGCATGAATCAGGGGCTTCACACTTATCAACTGGCTTTGATTGTGGGTCACGCAGGTTGGTTGCAATGCCCTAGTATAAACGATACCTGGAACACAAGCCAGTCCTCAGGATGCATTCTAACTCAAGAGCACGATCACGTTGTGCCTGACCAATGTTTCCATCTTGGGTAATAGCACAGTCCTAAGCGATATGGAGTGGAGTTGGCATATGAGCTGGTCTGTGGTTTTGCTTCCAACAGTTTCCACCGCACGCAGATGCTCGGTGGATACAATGTTGCGCGCTGGGGAAAACCCCAGGAATAATCCACAGCAGGCAGGCAAGCAAAGTATAAATAAGGGGGGGATTGGTTAGCTGCCTGCAACTCTTGCTTGTACCCGAATAAGGTTTTGCCTGCAACGCGGCCTTGTACTGCTTGAGGCGACGTGACATTCATGCACAAGGCACAAGTGCTGGCAGGTTTCTGCGGGCACCCACAGTGCAGCGTTGCATTCTTGAAACCGTTGCTTGACCCTTTCCCTAAAATCAGGAAGATTCGCTTACACCTCTTATGGCTTATAATAGCCGTCTCCTGGGATAACAATAGCAATACTGAGAATAATGAAAATAAAACGCATCATAGGCTGAAGAAATTAAACGCTCGGCACGTCTTTTCTTCAGCCTTACATGACTATATATCTATATATGTATACATCCATATATTTGGGTAGAAATCCATAAAAATATATATCGATATATATGCATTTCTATATATTTATATAGATATTTATCTATACACAGAAACAGATAGATAGATAGATGGATAGATAGATAGATAGATAGATAGATAGATAGATAGATAGATAGATAGATAGATAGATAGATAGATTGATTGATAGAAAGACTGTATGCAATAACCCTGGATGTCTGACAGTTGAAGCAGACTGGTGATGTCATTAAGGCTCTATTATGACACGTACAGCTTGGAAGCATAAATACTACAGCACGGCAGCCATTTATAGCCAGTCTCCATTGGAGATGGAAGTGGGCAGGAATGTACTGGCCTATCTTCCCAAGACGCCACAGCAGCCGGACAAATTGTATGTTCGACAGAATGGCTGTTTTATTCAGCCCATAAGGGTGACTACCCACTACAGTTTTTTTTTTTCACTGCGAAATTCGTAGCAGTTTTTTTTCTGCAGGGGTCTATGGGAATTGTAATGTTAAAATCGAAATCACGCAAATTCGCAATTTACCGCGAAATCGCGATTTTAACATTACAAGTCCCATAGACTCCTGCAGAAAAAAAAACGCTGCGAATTTCGCAGTGAAAAAAAACTGTAGTGGGTAGTCATCCTAAGGGGGAAACGGCGGCCTACAAAATCTGATTGGTCGCTGCTGCCACCATTTATGAAAAGGTCGGCTCAGTTCTTCCATGGATAAGAATAAGGTAGGTACATAGGCAGGCAGGTAGGTTCAGTTTTTGTAGGTTGAGGAATGCTTATGGGCAAGGCCTTATGTCTGAACGCTGGCGCATGAAATGGCAGAGAGGCCCGGCCCTGTGCATTCACTGATTATTGCCGTCAGCTGCTGTCTGCTTTCAAGCATGAATCAGGGGCTTCACACTTATCAACTGGCTTTGATTGTGGGTCACGCAGGTTGGTTGCAATGCCCTAGTATAAACGATACCTGGAACACAAGCCAGTCCTCAGGATGCATTCTAACTCAAGAGCACGATCACGTTGTGCCTGACCAATGTTTCCATCTTGGGTAATAGCACAGTCCTAAGCGATATGGAGTGGAGTTGGCATATGAGCTGGTCTGTGGTTTTGCTTCCAACAGTTTCTACCGCACGCAGATGCTCGGTGGATACAATGTTGCGCGCTGGGGAAAACCCCAGGAATAATCCACAGCAGGCAGGCAAGCAAAGTATAAATAAGGGGGGGATTGGTTAGCTGCCTGCAACTCTTGCTTGTACCCGAATAAGGTTTTGCCTGCAACGCGGCCTTGTACTGCTTGAGGCGACGTGACATTCATGCACAAGGCACAAGTGCTGGCAGGTTTCTGCGGGCACCCACAGTGCAGCGTTGCATTCTTGAAACCGTTGCTTGACCCTTTCCCTAAAATCAGGAAGATTCGCTTACACCTCTTATGGCTTATAATAGCCGTCTCCTGGGATAACAATAGCAATACTGAGAATAATGAAAATAAAACGCATCATAGGCTGAAGAAATTAAACGCTCGGCACGTCTTTTCTTCAGCCTTACATGACTATATATCTATATATGTATACATCCATATATTTGGGTAGAAATCCATAAAAATATATATCGATATATATGCATTTCTATATATTTATATAGATATTTATCTATACACAGAAACAGATAGATAGATAGATAGATAGATAGATAGATAGATTGATAGAAAGACTGTATGCAATAACCCTGGATGTCTGACAGTTGAAGCAGACTGGTGATGTCATTAAGGCTCTATTATGACACGTACAGCTTGGAAGCATAAATACTACAGCACGGCAGCCATTTATAGCCAGTCTCCATTGGAGATGGAAGTGGGCAGGAATGTACTGGCCTATCTTCCCAAGACGCCACAGCAGCCGGACAAATTGTATGTTCGACAGAATGGCTGTTTTATTCAGCCCATAAGGGTGACTACCCACTACAGTTTTTTTTTTCACTGCGAAATTCGTAGCAGTTTTTTTTCTGCAGGGGTCTATGGGAATTGTAATGTTAAAATCGAAATCACGCAAATTCGCAATTTACCGCAAAATCGCGATTTTAACATTACAAGTCCCATAGACTCCTGCAGAAAAAAAAACGCTGCGAATTTCGCAGTGAAAAAAAACTGTAGTGGGTAGTCATCCTAAGGGGGAAACGGCGGCCTACAAAATCTGATTGGTCGCTGCTGCCACCATTTATGAAAAGGTCGGCTCAGTTCTTCCATGGATAAGAATAAGGTAGGTACATAGGCAGGCAGGTAGGTTCAGTTTTTGTAGGTTGAGGAATGCTTATGGGCAAGGCCTTATGTCTGAACGCTGGCGCATGAAATGGCAGAGAGGCCCGGCCCTGTGCATTCACTGATTATTGCCGTCAGCTGCTGTCTGCTTTCAAGCATGAATCAGGGGCTTCACACTTATCAACTGGCTTTGATTGTGGGTCACGCAGGTTGGTTGCAATGCCCTAGTATAAACGATACCTGGAACACAAGCCAGTCCTCAGGATGCATTCTAACTCAAGAGCACGATCACGTTGTGCCTGACCAATGTTTCCATCTTGGGTAATAGCACAGTCCTAAGCGATATGGAGTGGAGTTGGCATATGAGCTGGTCTGTGGTTTTGCTTCCAACAGTTTCTACCGCACGCAGATGCTCGGTGGATACAATGTTGCGCGCTGGGGAAAACCCCAGGAATAATCCACAGCAGGCAGGCAAGCAAAGTATAAATAAGGGGGGGATTGGTTAGCTGCCTGCAACTCTTGCTTGTACCCGAATAAGGTTTTGCCTGCAACGCGGCCTTGTACTGCTTGAGGCGACGTGACATTCATGCACAAGGCACAAGTGCTGGCAGGTTTCTGCGGGCACCCACAGTGCAGCGTTGCATTCTTGAAACCGTTGCTTGACCCTTTCCCTAAAATCAGGAAGATTCGCTTACACCTCTTATGGCTTATAATAGCCGTCTCCTGGGATAACAATAGCAATACTGAGAATAATGAAAATAAAACGCATCATAGGCTGAAGAAATTAAACGCTCGGCACGTCTTTTCTTCAGCCTTACATGACTATATATCTATATATGTATACATCCATATATTTGGGTAGAAATCCATAAAAATATATATCGATATATATGCATTTCTATATATTTATATAGATATTTATCTATACACAGAAACAGATAGATAGATAGATGGATGGATAGATAGATAGATAGATAGATAGATTGATAGAAAGACTGTATGCAATAACCCTGGATGTCTGACAGTTGAAGCAGACTGGTGATGTCATTAAGGCTCTATTATGACACGTACAGCTTGGAAGCATAAATACTACAGCACGGCAGCCATTTATAGCCAGTCTCCATTGGAGATGGAAGTGGGCAGGAATGTACTGGCCTATCTTCCCAAGACGCCACAGCAGCCGGACAAATTGTATGTTCGACAGAATGGCTGTTTTATTCAGCCCATAAGGGTGACTACCCACTACAGTTTTTTTTTTTCACTGCGAAATTCGTAGCAGTTTTTTTTCTGCAGGGGTCTATGGGAATTGTAATGTTAAAATCGAAATCACGCAAATTCGCAATTTACCGCGAAATCGCGATTTTAACATTACAAGTCCCATAGACTCCTGCAGAAAAAAAAACGCTGCGAATTTCGCAGTGAAAAAAAACTGTAGTGGGTAGTCATCCTAAGGGGGAAACGGCGGCCTACAAAATCTGATTGGTCGCTGCTGCCACCATTTATGAAAAGGTCGGCTCAGTTCTTCCATGGATAAGAATAAGGTAGGTACATAGGCAGGCAGGTAGGTTCAGTTTTTGTAGGTTGAGGAATGCTTATGGGCAAGGCCTTATGTCTGAACGCTGGCGCATGAAATGGCAGAGAGGCCCGGCCCTGTGCATTCACTGATTATTGCCGTCAGCTGCTGTCTGCTTTCAAGCATGAATCAGGGGCTTCACACTTATCAACTGGCTTTGATTGTGGGTCACGCAGGTTGGTTGCAATGCCCTAGTATAAACGATACCTGGAACACAAGCCAGTCCTCAGGATGCATTCTAACTCAAGAGCACGATCACGTTGTGCCTGACCAATGTTTCCATCTTGGGTAATAGCACAGTCCTAAGCGATATGGAGTGGAGTTGGCATATGAGCTGGTCTGTGGTTTTGCTTCCAACAGTTTCTACCGCACGCAGATGCTCGGTGGATACAATGTTGCGCGCTGGGGAAAACCCCAGGAATAATCCACAGCAGGCAGGCAAGCAAAGTATAAATAAGGGGGGGATTGGTTAGCTGCCTGCAACTCTTGCTTGTACCCGAATAAGGTTTTGCCTGCAACGCGGCCTTGTACTGCTTGAGGCGACGTGACATTCATGCACAAGGCACAAGTGCTGGCAGGTTTCTGCGGGCACCCACAGTGCAGCGTTGCATTCTTGAAACCGTTGCTTGACCCTTTCCCTAAAATCAGGAAGATTCGCTTACACCTCTTATGGCTTATAATAGCCGTCTCCTGGGATAACAATAGCAATACTGAGAATAATGAAAATAAAACGCATCATAGGCTGAAGAAATTAAACGCTCGGCACGTCTTTTCTTCAGCCTTACATGACTATATATCTATATATGTATACATCCATATATTTGGGTAGAAATCCATAAAAATATATATCGATATATATGCATTTCTATATATTTATATAGATATTTATCTATACACAGAAACAGATAGATAGATAGATAGATAGATAGATAGATAGATAGATAGATAGATTGATAGAAAGACTGTATGCAATAACCCTGGATGTCTGACAGTTGAAGCAGACTGGTGATGTCATTAAGGCTCTATTATGACACGTACAGCTTGGAAGCATAAATACTACAGCACGGCAGCCATTTATAGCCAGTCTCCATTGGAGATGGAAGTGGGCAGGAATGTACTGGCCTATCTTCCCAAGACGCCACAGCAGCCGGACAAATTGTATGTTCGACAGAATGGCTGTTTTATTCAGCCCATAAGGGTGACTACCCACTACAGTTTTTTTTTTTCACTGCGAAATTCGTAGCAGTTTTTTTTCTGCAGGGGTCTATGGGAATTGTAATGTTAAAATCGAAATCACGCAAATTCGCAATTTACCGCGAAATCGCGATTTTAACATTACAAGTCCCATAGACTCCTGCAGAAAAAAAAACGCTGCGAATTTCGCAGTGAAAAAAAACTGTAGTGGGTAGTCATCCTAAGGGGGAAACGGCGGCCTACAAAATCTGATTGGTCGCTGCTGCCACCATTTATGAAAAGGTCGGCTCAGTTCTTCCATGGATAAGAATAAGGTAGGTACATAGGCAGGCAGGTAGGTTCAGTTTTTGTAGGTTGAGGAATGCTTATGGGCAAGGCCTTATGTCTGAACGCTGGCGCATGAAATGGCAGAGAGGCCCGGCCCTGTGCATTCACTGATTATTGCCGTCAGCTGCTGTCTGCTTTCAAGCATGAATCAGGGGCTTCACACTTATCAACTGGCTTTGATTGTGGGTCACGCAGGTTGGTTGCAATGCCCTAGTATAAACGATACCTGGAACACAAGCCAGTCCTCAGGATGCATTCTAACTCAAGAGCACGATCACGTTGTGCCTGACCAATGTTTCCATCTTGGGTAATAGCACAGTCCTAAGCGATATGGAGTGGAGTTGGCATATGAGCTGGTCTGTGGTTTTGCTTCCAACAGTTTCTACCGCACGCAGATGCTCGGTGGATACAATGTTGCGCGCTGGGGAAAACCCCAGGAATAATCCACAGCAGGCAGGCAAGCAAAGTATAAATAAGGGGGGGATTGGTTAGCTGCCTGCAACTCTTGCTTGTACCCGAATAAGGTTTTGCCTGCAACGCGGCCTTGTACTGCTTGAGGCGACGTGACATTCATGCACAAGGCACAAGTGCTGGCAGGTTTCTGCGGGCACCCACAGTGCAGCGTTGCATTCTTGAAACCGTTGCTTGACCCTTTCCCTAAAATCAGGAAGATTCGCTTACACCTCTGATGGCTTATAATAGCCGTCTCCTGGGATAACAATAGCAATACTGAGAATAATGAAAATAAAACGCATCATAGGCTGAAGAAATTAAACGCTCGGCACGTCTTTTCTTCAGCCTTACATGACTATATATCTATATATGTATACATCCATATATTTGGGTAGAAATCCATAAAAATATATATCGATATATATGCATTTCTATATATTTATATAGATATTTATCTATACACAGAAACAGATAGATAGATAGATAGATAGATAGATAGATAGATAGATAGATAGATAGATAGATAGATTGATAGAAAGACTGTATGCAATAACCCTGGATGTCTGACAGTTGAAGCAGACTGGTGATGTCATTAAGGCTCTATTATGACACGTACAGCTTGGAAGCATAAATACTACAGCACGGCAGCCATTTATAGCCAGTCTCCATTGGAGATGGAAGTGGGCAGGAATGTACTGGCCTATCTTCCCAAGACGCCACAGCAGCCGGACAAATTGTATGTTCGACAGAATGGCTGTTTTATTCAGCCCATAAGGGTGACTACCCACTACAGTTTTTTTTTTTCACTGCGAAATTCGTAGCAGTTTTTTTTCTGCAGGGGTCTATGGGAATTGTAATGTTAAAATCGAAATCACGCAAATTCGCAATTTACCGCGAAATCGCGATTTTAACATTACAAGTCCCATAGACTCCTGCAGAAAAAAAAACGCTGCGAATTTCGCAGTGAAAAAAAACTGTAGTGGGTAGTCATCCTAAGGGGGAAACGGCGGCCTACAAAATCTGATTGGTCGCTGCTGCCACCATTTATGAAAAGGTCGGCTCAGTTCTTCCATGGATAAGAATAAGGTAGGTACATAGGCAGGCAGGTAGGTTCAGTTTTTGTAGGTTGAGGAATGCTTATGGGCAAGGCCTTATGTCTGAACGCTGGCGCATGAAATGGCAGAGAGGCCCGGCCCTGTGCATTCACTGATTATTGCCGTCAGCTGCTGTCTGCTTTCAAGCATGAATCAGGGGCTTCACACTTATCAACTGGCTTTGATTGTGGGTCACGCAGGTTGGTTGCAATGCCCTAGTATAAACGATACCTGGAACACAAGCCAGTCCTCAGGATGCATTCTAACTCAAGAGCACGATCACGTTGTGCCTGACCAATGTTTCCATCTTGGGTAATAGCACAGTCCTAAGCGATATGGAGTGGAGTTGGCATATGAGCTGGTCTGTGGTTTTGCTTCCAACAGTTTCCACCGCACGCAGATGCTCGGTGGATACAATGTTGCGCGCTGGGGAAAACCCCAGGAATAATCCACAGCAGGCAGGCAAGCAAAGTATAAATAAGGGGGGGATTGGTTAGCTGCCTGCAACTCTTGCTTGTACCCGAATAAGGTTTTGCCTGCAACGCGGCCTTGTACTGCTTGAGGCGACGTGACATTCATGCACAAGGCACAAGTGCTGGCAGGTTTCTGCGGGCACCCACAGTGCAGCGTTGCATTCTTGAAACCGTTGCTTGACCCTTTCCCTAAAATCAGGAAGATTCGCTTACACCTCTTATGGCTTATAATAGCCGTCTCCTGGGATAACAATAGCAATACTGAGAATAATGAAAATAAAACGCATCATAGGCTGAAGAAATTAAACGCTCGGCACGTCTTTTCTTCAGCCTTACATGACTATATATCTATATATGTATACATCCATATATTTGGGTAGAAATCCATAAAAATATATATCGATATATATGCATTTCTATATATTTATATAGATATTTATCTATACACAGAAACAGATAGATAGATAGATGGATAGATAGATAGATAGATAGATAGATAGATAGATAGATAGATAGATAGATAGATAGATAGATAGATAGATTGATTGATAGAAAGACTGTATGCAATAACCCTGGATGTCTGACAGTTGAAGCAGACTGGTGATGTCATTAAGGCTCTATTATGACACGTACAGCTTGGAAGCATAAATACTACAGCACGGCAGCCATTTATAGCCAGTCTCCATTGGAGATGGAAGTGGGCAGGAATGTACTGGCCTATCTTCCCAAGACGCCACAGCAGCCGGACAAATTGTATGTTCGACAGAATGGCTGTTTTATTCAGCCCATAAGGGTGACTACCCACTACAGTTTTTTTTTTTCACTGCGAAATTCGTAGCAGTTTTTTTTCTGCAGGGGTCTATGGGAATTGTAATGTTAAAATCGAAATCACGCAAATTCGCAATTTACCGCGAAATCGCGATTTTAACATTACAAGTCCCATAGACTCCTGCAGAAAAAAAAACGCTGCGAATTTCGCAGTGAAAAAAAACTGTAGTGGGTAGTCATCCTAAGGGGGAAACGGCGGCCTACAAAATCTGATTGGTCGCTGCTGCCACCATTTATGAAAAGGTCGGCTCAGTTCTTCCATGGATAAGAATAAGGTAGGTACATAGGCAGGCAGGTAGGTTCAGTTTTTGTAGGTTGAGGAATGCTTATGGGCAAGGCCTTATGTCTGAACGCTGGCGCATGAAATGGCAGAGAGGCCCGGCCCTGTGCATTCACTGATTATTGCCGTCAGCTGCTGTCTGCTTTCAAGCATGAATCAGGGGCTTCACACTTATCAACTGGCTTTGATTGTGGGTCACGCAGGTTGGTTGCAATGCCCTAGTATAAACGATACCTGGAACACAAGCCAGTCCTCAGGATGCATTCTAACTCAAGAGCACGATCACGTTGTGCCTGACCAATGTTTCCATCTTGGGTAATAGCACAGTCCTAAGCGATATGGAGTGGAGTTGGCATATGAGCTGGTCTGTGGTTTTGCTTCCAACAGTTTCCACCGCACGCAGATGCTCGGTGGATACAATGTTGCGCGCTGGGGAAAACCCCAGGAATAATCCACAGCAGGCAGGCAAGCAAAGTATAAATAAGGGGGGGATTGGTTAGCTGCCTGCAACTCTTGCTTGTACCCGAATAAGGTTTTGCCTGCAACGCGGCCTTGTACTGCTTGAGGCGACGTGACATTCATGCACAAGGCACAAGTGCTGGCAGGTTTCTGCGGGCACCCACAGTGCAGCGTTGCATTCTTGAAACCGTTGCTTGACCCTTTCCCTAAAATCAGGAAGATTCGCTTACACCTCTTATGGCTTATAATAGCCGTCTCCTGGGATAACAATAGCAATACTGAGAATAATGAAAATAAAACGCATCATAGGCTGAAGAAATTAAACGCTCGGCACGTCTTTTCTTCAGCCTTACATGACTATATATCTATATATGTATACATCCATATATTTGGGTAGAAATCCATAAAAATATATATCGATATATATGCATTTCTATATATTTATATAGATATTTATCTATACACAGAAACAGATAGATAGATAGATGGATAGATAGATAGATAGATAGATAGATAGATAGATAGATAGATAGATAGATAGATAGATAGATAGATTGATTGATAGAAAGACTGTATGCAATAACCCTGGATGTCTGACAGTTGAAGCAGACTGGTGATGTCATTAAGGCTCTATTATGACACGTACAGCTTGGAAGCATAAATACTACAGCACGGCAGCCATTTATAGCCAGTCTCCATTGGAGATGGAAGTGGGCAGGAATGTACTGGCCTATCTTCCCAAGACGCCACAGCAGCCGGACAAATTGTATGTTCGACAGAATGGCTGTTTTATTCAGCCCATAAGGGTGACTACCCACTACAGTTTTTTTTTTTCACTGCGAAATTCGTAGCAGTTTTTTTTCTGCAGGGGTCTATGGGAATTGTAATGTTAAAATCGAAATCACGCAAATTCGCAATTTACCGCGAAATCGCGATTTTAACATTACAAGTCCCATAGACTCCTGCAGAAAAAAAAACGCTGCGAATTTCGCAGTGAAAAAAAACTGTAGTGGGTAGTCATCCTAAGGGGGAAACGGCGGCCTACAAAATCTGATTGGTCGCTGCTGCCACCATTTATGAAAAGGTCGGCTCAGTTCTTCCATGGATAAGAATAAGGTAGGTACATAGGCAGGCAGGTAGGTTCAGTTTTTGTAGGTTGAGGAATGCTTATGGGCAAGGCCTTATGTCTGAACGCTGGCGCATGAAATGGCAGAGAGGCCCGGCCCTGTGCATTCACTGATTATTGCCGTCAGCTGCTGTCTGCTTTCAAGCATGAATCAGGGGCTTCACACTTATCAACTGGCTTTGATTGTGGGTCACGCAGGTTGGTTGCAATGCCCTAGTATAAACGATACCTGGAACACAAGCCAGTCCTCAGGATGCATTCTAACTCAAGAGCACGATCACGTTGTGCCTGACCAATGTTTCCATCTTGGGTAATAGCACAGTCCTAAGCGATATGGAGTGGAGTTGGCATATGAGCTGGTCTGTGGTTTTGCTTCCAACAGTTTCCACCGCACGCAGATGCTCGGTGGATACAATGTTGCGCGCTGGGGAAAACCCCAGGAATAATCCACAGCAGGCAGGCAAGCAAAGTATAAATAAGGGGGGGATTGGTTAGCTGCCTGCAACTCTTGCTTGTACCCGAATAAGGTTTTGCCTGCAACGCGGCCTTGTACTGCTTGAGGCGACGTGACATTCATGCACAAGGCACAAGTGCTGGCAGGTTTCTGCGGGCACCCACAGTGCAGCGTTGCATTCTTGAAACCGTTGCTTGACCCTTTCCCTAAAATCAGGAAGATTCGCTTACACCTCTTATGGCTTATAATAGCCGTCTCCTGGGATAACAATAGCAATACTGAGAATAATGAAAATAAAACGCATCATAGGCTGAAGAAATTAAACGCTCGGCACGTCTTTTCTTCAGCCTTACATGACTATATATCTATATATGTATACATCCATATATTTGGGTAGAAATCCATAAAAATATATATCGATATATATGCATTTCTATATATTTATATAGATATTTATCTATACACAGAAACAGATAGATAGATAGATGGATAGATAGATAGATAGATAGATAGATAGATAGATAGATAGATAGATAGATAGATAGATAGATAGATAGATAGATAGATAGATTGATTGATAGAAAGACTGTATGCAATAACCCTGGATGTCTGACAGTTGAAGCAGACTGGTGATGTCATTAAGGCTCTATTATGACACGTACAGCTTGGAAGCATAAATACTACAGCACGGCAGCCATTTATAGCCAGTCTCCATTGGAGATGGAAGTGGGCAGGAATGTACTGGCCTATCTTCCCAAGACGCCACAGCAGCCGGACAAATTGTATGTTCGACAGAATGGCTGTTTTATTCAGCCCATAAGGGTGACTACCCACTACAGTTTTTTTTTTTCACTGCGAAATTCGTAGCAGTTTTTTTTCTGCAGGGGTCTATGGGAATTGTAATGTTAAAATCGAAATCACGCAAATTCGCAATTTACCGCGAAATCGCAATTTTAACATTACAAGTCCCATAGACTCCTGCAGAAAAAAAAACGCTGCGAATTTCGCAGTGAAAAAAAACTGTAGTGGGTAGTCATCCTAAGGGGGAAACGGCGGCCTACAAAATCTGATTGGTCGCTGCTGCCACCATTTATGAAAAGGTCGGCTCAGTTCTTCCATGGATAAGAATAAGGTAGGTACATAGGCAGGCAGGTAGGTTCAGTTTTTGTAGGTTGAGGAATGCTTATGGGCAAGGCCTTATGTCTGAACGCTGGCGCATGAAATGGCAGAGAGGCCCGGCCCTGTGCATTCACTGATTATTGCCGTCAGCTGCTGTCTGCTTTCAAGCATGAATCAGGGGCTTCACACTTATCAACTGGCTTTGATTGTGGGTCACGCAGGTTGGTTGCAATGCCCTAGTATAAACGATACCTGGAACACAAGCCAGTCCTCAGGATGCATTCTAACTCAAGAGCACGATCACGTTGTGCCTGACCAATGTTTCCATCTTGGGTAATAGCACAGTCCTAAGCGATATGGAGTGGAGTTGGCATATGAGCTGGTCTGTGGTTTTGCTTCCAACAGTTTCTACCGCACGCAGATGCTCGGTGGATACAATGTTGCGCGCTGGGGAAAACCCCAGGAATAATCCACAGCAGGCAGGCAAGCAAAGTATAAATAAGGGGGGGATTGGTTAGCTGCCTGCAACTCTTGCTTGTACCCGAATAAGGTTTTGCCTGCAACGCGGCCTTGTACTGCTTGAGGCGACGTGACATTCATGCACAAGGCACAAGTGCTGGCAGGTTTCTGCGGGCACCCACAGTGCAGCGTTGCATTCTTGAAACCGTTGCTTGACCCTTTCCCTAAAATCAGGAAGATTCGCTTACACCTCTTATGGCTTATAATAGCCGTCTCCTGGGATAACAATAGCAATACTGAGAATAATGAAAATAAAACGCATCATAGGCTGAAGAAATTAAACGCTCGGCACGTCTTTTCTTCAGCCTTACATGACTATATATCTATATATGTATACATCCATATATTTGGGTAGAAATCCATAAAAATATATATCGATATATATGCATTTCTATATATTTATATAGATATTTATCTATACACAGAAACAGATAGATAGATAGATGGATAGATAGATAGATAGATAGATAGATAGATAGATAGATAGATAGATAGATAGATAGATAGATAGATAGATAGATAGATAGATAGATTGATAGAAAGACTGTATGCAATAACCCTGGATGTCTGACAGTTGAAGCAGACTGGTGATGTCATTAAGGCTCTATTATGACACGTACAGCTTGGAAGCATAAATACTACAGCACGGCAGCCATTTATAGCCAGTCTCCATTGGAGATGGAAGTGGGCAGGAATGTACTGGCCTATCTTCCCAAGACGCCACAGCAGCCGGACAAATTGTATGTTCGACAGAATGGCTGTTTTATTCAGCCCATAAGGGTGACTACCCACTACAGTTTTTTTTTTTCACTGCGAAATTCGTAGCAGTTTTTTTTCTGCAGGGGTCTATGGGAATTGTAATGTTAAAATCGAAATCACGCAAATTCGCAATTTACCGCGAAATCGCGATTTTAACATTACAAGTCCCATAGACTCCTGCAGAAAAAAAAACGCTGCGAATTTCGCAGTGAAAAAAAACTGTAGTGGGTAGTCATCCTAAGGGGGAAACGGCGGCCTACAAAATCTGATTGGTCGCTGCTGCCACCATTTATGAAAAGGTCGGCTCAGTTCTTCCATGGATAAGAATAAGGTAGGTACATAGGCAGGCAGGTAGGTTCAGTTTTTGTAGGTTGAGGAATGCTTATGGGCAAGGCCTTATGTCTGAACGCTGGCGCATGAAATGGCAGAGAGGCCCGGCCCTGTGCATTCACTGATTATTGCCGTCAGCTGCTGTCTGCTTTCAAGCATGAATCAGGGGCTTCACACTTATCAACTGGCTTTGATTGTGGGTCACGCAGGTTGGTTGCAATGCCCTAGTATAAACGATACCTGGAACACAAGCCAGTCCTCAGGATGCATTCTAACTCAAGAGCACGATCACGTTGTGCCTGACCAATGTTTCCATCTTGGGTAATAGCACAGTCCTAAGCGATATGGAGTGGAGTTGGCATATGAGCTGGTCTGTGGTTTTGCTTCCAACAGTTTCTACCGCACGCAGATGCTCGGTGGATACAATGTTGCGCGCTGGGGAAAACCCCAGGAATAATCCACAGCAGGCAGGCAAGCAAAGTATAAATAAGGGGGGGATTGGTTAGCTGCCTGCAACTCTTGCTTGTACCCGAATAAGGTTTTGCCTGCAACGCGGCCTTGTACTGCTTGAGGCGACGTGACATTCATGCACAAGGCACAAGTGCTGGCAGGTTTCTGCGGGCACCCACAGTGCAGCGTTGCATTCTTGAAACCGTTGCTTGACCCTTTCCCTAAAATCAGGAAGATTCGCTTACACCTCTTATGGCTTATAATAGCCGTCTCCTGGGATAACAATAGCAATACTGAGAATAATGAAAATAAAACGCATCATAGGCTGAAGAAATTAAACGCTCGGCACGTCTTTTCTTCAGCCTTACATGACTATATATCTATATATGTATACATCCATATATTTGGGTAGAAATCCATAAAAATATATATCGATATATATGCATTTCTATATATTTATATAGATATTTATCTATACACAGAAACAGATAGATAGATAGATGGATAGATAGATAGATAGATAGATAGATAGATAGATAGATAGATAGATAGATAGATAGATAGATAGATAGATAGATAGATAGATAGATTGATTGATAGAAAGACTGTATGCAATAACCCTGGATGTCTGACAGTTGAAGCAGACTGGTGATGTCATTAAGGCTCTATTATGACACGTACAGCTTGGAAGCATAAATACTACAGCACGGCAGCCATTTATAGCCAGTCTCCATTGGAGATGGAAGTGGGCAGGAATGTACTGGCCTATCTTCCCAAGACGCCACAGCAGCCGGACAAATTGTATGTTCGACAGAATGGCTGTTTTATTCAGCCCATAAGGGTGACTACCCACTACAGTTTTTTTTTTTCACTGCGAAATTCGTAGCAGTTTTTTTTCTGCAGGGGTCTATGGGAATTGTAATGTTAAAATCGAAATCACGCAAATTCGCAATTTACCGCGAAATCGCGATTTTAACATTACAAGTCCCATAGACTCCTGCAGAAAAAAAAACGCTGCGAATTTCGCAGTGAAAAAAAACTGTAGTGGGTAGTCATCCTAAGGGGGAAACGGCGGCCTACAAAATCTGATTGGTCGCTGCTGCCACCATTTATGAAAAGGTCGGCTCAGTTCTTCCATGGATAAGAATAAGGTAGGTACATAGGCAGGCAGGTAGGTTCAGTTTTTGTAGGTTGAGGAATGCTTATGGGCAAGGCCTTATGTCTGAACGCTGGCGCATGAAATGGCAGAGAGGCCCGGCCCTGTGCATTCACTGATTATTGCCGTCAGCTGCTGTCTGCTTTCAAGCATGAATCAGGGGCTTCACACTTATCAACTGGCTTTGATTGTGGGTCACGCAGGTTGGTTGCAATGCCCTAGTATAAACGATACCTGGAACACAAGCCAGTCCTCAGGATGCATTCTAACTCAAGAGCACGATCACGTTGTGCCTGACCAATGTTTCCATCTTGGGTAATAGCACAGTCCTAAGCGATATGGAGTGGAGTTGGCATATGAGCTGGTCTGTGGTTTTGCTTCCAACAGTTTCCACCGCACGCAGATGCTCGGTGGATACAATGTTGCGCGCTGGGGAAAACCCCAGGAATAATCCACAGCAGGCAGGCAAGCAAAGTATAAATAAGGGGGGGATTGGTTAGCTGCCTGCAACTCTTGCTTGTACCCGAATAAGGTTTTGCCTGCAACGCGGCCTTGTACTGCTTGAGGCGACGTGACATTCATGCACAAGGCACAAGTGCTGGCAGGTTTCTGCGGGCACCCACAGTGCAGCGTTGCATTCTTGAAACCGTTGCTTGACCCTTTCCCTAAAATCAGGAAGATTCGCTTACACCTCTTATGGCTTATAATAGCCGTCTCCTGGGATAACAATAGCAATACTGAGAATAATGAAAATAAAACGCATCATAGGCTGAAGAAATTAAACGCTCGGCACGTCTTTTCTTCAGCCTTACATGACTATATATCTATATATGTATACATCCATATATTTGGGTAGAAATCCATAAAAATATATATCGATATATATGCATTTCTATATATTTATATAGATATTTATCTATACACAGAAACAGATAGATAGATAGATGGATAGATAGATAGATAGATAGATAGATAGATAGATAGATAGATAGATAGATAGATAGATAGATAGATAGATAGATAGATTGATTGATAGAAAGACTGTATGCAATAACCCTGGATGTCTGACAGTTGAAGCAGACTGGTGATGTCATTAAGGCTCTATTATGACACGTACAGCTTGGAAGCATAAATACTACAGCACGGCAGCCATTTATAGCCAGTCTCCATTGGAGATGGAAGTGGGCAGGAATGTACTGGCCTATCTTCCCAAGACGCCACAGCAGCCGGACAAATTGTATGTTCGACAGAATGGCTGTTTTATTCAGCCCATAAGGGTGACTACCCACTACAGTTTTTTTTTTTCACTGCGAAATTCGTAGCAGTTTTTTTTCTGCAGGGGTCTATGGGAATTGTAATGTTAAAATCGAAATCACGCAAATTCGCAATTTACCGCGAAATCGCAATTTTAACATTACAAGTCCCATAGACTCCTGCAGAAAAAAAAACGCTGCGAATTTCGCAGTGAAAAAAAACTGTAGTGGGTAGTCATCCTAAGGGGGAAACGGCGGCCTACAAAATCTGATTGGTCGCTGCTGCCACCATTTATGAAAAGGTCGGCTCAGTTCTTCCATGGATAAGAATAAGGTAGGTACATAGGCAGGCAGGTAGGTTCAGTTTTTGTAGGTTGAGGAATGCTTATGGGCAAGGCCTTATGTCTGAACGCTGGCGCATGAAATGGCAGAGAGGCCCGGCCCTGTGCATTCACTGATTATTGCCGTCAGCTGCTGTCTGCTTTCAAGCATGAATCAGGGGCTTCACACTTATCAACTGGCTTTGATTGTGGGTCACGCAGGTTGGTTGCAATGCCCTAGTATAAACGATACCTGGAACACAAGCCAGTCCTCAGGATGCATTCTAACTCAAGAGCACGATCACGTTGTGCCTGACCAATGTTTCCATCTTGGGTAATAGCACAGTCCTAAGCGATATGGAGTGGAGTTGGCATATGAGCTGGTCTGTGGTTTTGCTTCCAACAGTTTCTACCGCACGCAGATGCTCGGTGGATACAATGTTGCGCGCTGGGGAAAACCCCAGGAATAATCCACAGCAGGCAGGCAAGCAAAGTATAAATAAGGGGGGGATTGGTTAGCTGCCTGCAACTCTTGCTTGTACCCGAATAAGGTTTTGCCTGCAACGCGGCCTTGTACTGCTTGAGGCGACGTGACATTCATGCACAAGGCACAAGTGCTGGCAGGTTTCTGCGGGCACCCACAGTGCAGCGTTGCATTCTTGAAACCGTTGCTTGACCCTTTCCCTAAAATCAGGAAGATTCGCTTACACCTCTTATGGCTTATAATAGCCGTCTCCTGGGATAACAATAGCAATACTGAGAATAATGAAAATAAAACGCATCATAGGCTGAAGAAATTAAACGCTCGGCACGTCTTTTCTTCAGCCTTACATGACTATATATCTATATATGTATACATCCATATATTTGGGTAGAAATCCATAAAAATATATATCGATATATATGCATTTCTATATATTTATATAGATATTTATCTATACACAGAAACAGATAGATAGATAGATGGATAGATAGATAGATAGATAGATAGATAGATAGATAGATAGATAGATAGATAGATAGATAGATAGATAGATTGATAGAAAGACTGTATGCAATAACCCTGGATGTCTGACAGTTGAAGCAGACTGGTGATGTCATTAAGGCTCTATTATGACACGTACAGCTTGGAAGCATAAATACTACAGCACGGCAGCCATTTATAGCCAGTCTCCATTGGAGATGGAAGTGGGCAGGAATGTACTGGCCTATCTTCCCAAGACGCCACAGCAGCCGGACAAATTGTATGTTCGACAGAATGGCTGTTTTATTCAGCCCATAAGGGTGACTACCCACTACAGTTTTTTTTTTTCACTGCGAAATTCGTAGCAGTTTTTTTTCTGCAGGGGTCTATGGGAATTGTAATGTTAAAATCGAAATCACGCAAATTCGCAATTTACCGCGAAATCGCGATTTTAACATTACAAGTCCCATAGACTCCTGCAGAAAAAAAAACGCTGCGAATTTCGCAGTGAAAAAAAACTGTAGTGGGTAGTCATCCTAAGGGGGAAACGGCGGCCTACAAAATCTGATTGGTCGCTGCTGCCACCATTTATGAAAAGGTCGGCTCAGTTCTTCCATGGATAAGAATAAGGTAGGTACATAGGCAGGCAGGTAGGTTCAGTTTTTGTAGGTTGAGGAATGCTTATGGGCAAGGCCTTATGTCTGAACGCTGGCGCATGAAATGGCAGAGAGGCCCGGCCCTGTGCATTCACTGATTATTGCCGTCAGCTGCTGTCTGCTTTCAAGCATGAATCAGGGGCTTCACACTTATCAACTGGCTTTGATTGTGGGTCACGCAGGTTGGTTGCAATGCCCTAGTATAAACGATACCTGGAACACAAGCCAGTCCTCAGGATGCATTCTAACTCAAGAGCACGATCACGTTGTGCCTGACCAATGTTTCCATCTTGGGTAATAGCACAGTCCTAAGCGATATGGAGTGGAGTTGGCATATGAGCTGGTCTGTGGTTTTGCTTCCAACAGTTTCTACCGCACGCAGATGCTCGGTGGATACAATGTTGCGCGCTGGGGAAAACCCCAGGAATAATCCACAGCAGGCAGGCAAGCAAAGTATAAATAAGGGGGGGATTGGTTAGCTGCCTGCAACTCTTGCTTGTACCCGAATAAGGTTTTGCCTGCAACGCGGCCTTGTACTGCTTGAGGCGACGTGACATTCATGCACAAGGCACAAGTGCTGGCAGGTTTCTGCGGGCACCCACAGTGCAGCGTTGCATTCTTGAAACCGTTGCTTGACCCTTTCCCTAAAATCAGGAAGATTCGCTTACACCTCTTATGGCTTATAATAGCCGTCTCCTGGGATAACAATAGCAATACTGAGAATAATGAAAATAAAACGCATCATAGGCTGAAGAAATTAAACGCTCGGCACGTCTTTTCTTCAGCCTTACATGACTATATATCTATATATGTATACATCCATATATTTGGGTAGAAATCCATAAAAATATATATCGATATATATGCATTTCTATATATTTATATAGATATTTATCTATACACAGAAACAGATAGATAGATAGATAGATAGATAGATAGATAGATAGATAGATAGATAGATTGATAGAAAGACTGTATGCAATAACCCTGGATGTCTGACAGTTGAAGCAGACTGGTGATGTCATTAAGGCTCTATTATGACACGTACAGCTTGGAAGCATAAATACTACAGCACGGCAGCCATTTATAGCCAGTCTCCATTGGAGATGGAAGTGGGCAGGAATGTACTGGCCTATCTTCCCAAGACGCCACAGCAGCCGGACAAATTGTATGTTCGACAGAATGGCTGTTTTATTCAGCCCATAAGGGTGACTACCCACTACAGTTTTTTTTTTTCACTGCGAAATTCGTAGCAGTTTTTTTTCTGCAGGGGTCTATGGGAATTGTAATGTTAAAATCGAAATCACGCAAATTCGCAATTTACCGCGAAATCGCGATTTTAACATTACAAGTCCCATAGACTCCTGCAGAAAAAAAAACGCTGCGAATTTCGCAGTGAAAAAAAACTGTAGTGGGTAGTCATCCTAAGGGGGAAACGGCGGCCTACAAAATCTGATTGGTCGCTGCTGCCACCATTTATGAAAAGGTCGGCTCAGTTCTTCCATGGATAAGAATAAGGTAGGTACATAGGCAGGCAGGTAGGTTCAGTTTTTGTAGGTTGAGGAATGCTTATGGGCAAGGCCTTATGTCTGAACGCTGGCGCATGAAATGGCAGAGAGGCCCGGCCCTGTGCATTCACTGATTATTGCCGTCAGCTGCTGTCTGCTTTCAAGCATGAATCAGGGGCTTCACACTTATCAACTGGCTTTGATTGTGGGTCACGCAGGTTGGTTGCAATGCCCTAGTATAAACGATACCTGGAACACAAGCCAGTCCTCAGGATGCATTCTAACTCAAGAGCACGATCACGTTGTGCCTGACCAATGTTTCCATCTTGGGTAATAGCACAGTCCTAAGCGATATGGAGTGGAGTTGGCATATGAGCTGGTCTGTGGTTTTGCTTCCAACAGTTTCTACCGCACGCAGATGCTCGGTGGATACAATGTTGCGCGCTGGGGAAAACCCCAGGAATAATCCACAGCAGGCAGGCAAGCAAAGTATAAATAAGGGGGGGATTGGTTAGCTGCCTGCAACTCTTGCTTGTACCCGAATAAGGTTTTGCCTGCAACGCGGCCTTGTACTGCTTGAGGCGACGTGACATTCATGCACAAGGCACAAGTGCTGGCAGGTTTCTGCGGGCACCCACAGTGCAGCGTTGCATTCTTGAAACCGTTGCTTGACCCTTTCCCTAAAATCAGGAAGATTCGCTTACACCTCTTATGGCTTATAATAGCCGTCTCCTGGGATAACAATAGCAATACTGAGAATAATGAAAATAAAACGCATCATAGGCTGAAGAAATTAAACGCTCGGCACGTCTTTTCTTCAGCCTTACATGACTATATATCTATATATGTATACATCCATATATTTGGGTAGAAATCCATAAAAATATATATCGATATATATGCATTTCTATATATTTATATAGATATTTATCTATACACAGAAACAGATAGATAGATAGATGGATGGATAGATAGATAGATAGATAGATAGATTGATAGAAAGACTGTATGCAATAACCCTGGATGTCTGACAGTTGAAGCAGACTGGTGATGTCATTAAGGCTCTATTATGACACGTACAGCTTGGAAGCATAAATACTACAGCACGGCAGCCATTTATAGCCAGTCTCCATTGGAGATGGAAGTGGGCAGGAATGTACTGGCCTATCTTCCCAAGACGCCACAGCAGCCGGACAAATTGTATGTTCGACAGAATGGCTGTTTTATTCAGCCCATAAGGGTGACTACCCACTACAGTTTTTTTTTTTCACTGCGAAATTCGTAGCAGTTTTTTTTCTGCAGGGGTCTATGGGAATTGTAATGTTAAAATCGAAATCACGCAAATTCGCAATTTACCGCGAAATCGCGATTTTAACATTACAAGTCCCATAGACTCCTGCAGAAAAAAAAACGCTGCGAATTTCGCAGTGAAAAAAAACTGTAGTGGGTAGTCATCCTAAGGGGGAAACGGCGGCCTACAAAATCTGATTGGTCGCTGCTGCCACCATTTATGAAAAGGTCGGCTCAGTTCTTCCATGGATAAGAATAAGGTAGGTACATAGGCAGGCAGGTAGGTTCAGTTTTTGTAGGTTGAGGAATGCTTATGGGCAAGGCCTTATGTCTGAACGCTGGCGCATGAAATGGCAGAGAGGCCCGGCCCTGTGCATTCACTGATTATTGCCGTCAGCTGCTGTCTGCTTTCAAGCATGAATCAGGGGCTTCACACTTATCAACTGGCTTTGATTGTGGGTCACGCAGGTTGGTTGCAATGCCCTAGTATAAACGATACCTGGAACACAAGCCAGTCCTCAGGATGCATTCTAACTCAAGAGCACGATCACGTTGTGCCTGACCAATGTTTCCATCTTGGGTAATAGCACAGTCCTAAGCGATATGGAGTGGAGTTGGCATATGAGCTGGTCTGTGGTTTTGCTTCCAACAGTTTCTACCGCACGCAGATGCTCGGTGGATACAATGTTGCGCGCTGGGGAAAACCCCAGGAATAATCCACAGCAGGCAGGCAAGCAAAGTATAAATAAGGGGGGGATTGGTTAGCTGCCTGCAACTCTTGCTTGTACCCGAATAAGGTTTTGCCTGCAACGCGGCCTTGTACTGCTTGAGGCGACGTGACATTCATGCACAAGGCACAAGTGCTGGCAGGTTTCTGCGGGCACCCACAGTGCAGCGTTGCATTCTTGAAACCGTTGCTTGACCCTTTCCCTAAAATCAGGAAGATTCGCTTACACCTCTGATGGCTTATAATAGCCGTCTCCTGGGATAACAATAGCAATACTGAGAATAATGAAAATAAAACGCATCATAGGCTGAAGAAATTAAACGCTCGGCACGTCTTTTCTTCAGCCTTACATGACTATATATCTATATATGTATACATCCATATATTTGGGTAGAAATCCATAAAAATATATATCGATATATATGCATTTCTATATATTTATATAGATATTTATCTATACACAGAAACAGATAGATAGATAGATAGATAGATAGATAGATAGATAGATAGATAGATTGATAGAAAGACTGTATGCAATAACCCTGGATGTCTGACAGTTGAAGCAGACTGGTGATGTCATTAAGGCTCTATTATGACACGTACAGCTTGGAAGCATAAATACTACAGCACGGCAGCCATTTATAGCCAGTCTCCATTGGAGATGGAAGTGGGCAGGAATGTACTGGCCTATCTTCCCAAGACGCCACAGCAGCCGGACAAATTGTATGTTCGACAGAATGGCTGTTTTATTCAGCCCATAAGGGTGACTACCCACTACAGTTTTTTTTTTTCACTGCGAAATTCGTAGCAGTTTTTTTTCTGCAGGGGTCTATGGGAATTGTAATGTTAAAATCGAAATCACGCAAATTCGCAATTTACCGCGAAATCGCGATTTTAACATTACAAGTCCCATAGACTCCTGCAGAAAAAAAAACGCTGCGAATTTCGCAGTGAAAAAAAACTGTAGTGGGTAGTCATCCTAAGGGGGAAACGGCGGCCTACAAAATCTGATTGGTCGCTGCTGCCACCATTTATGAAAAGGTCGGCTCAGTTCTTCCATGGATAAGAATAAGGTAGGTACATAGGCAGGCAGGTAGGTTCAGTTTTTGTAGGTTGAGGAATGCTTATGGGCAAGGCCTTATGTCTGAACGCTGGCGCATGAAATGGCAGAGAGGCCCGGCCCTGTGCATTCACTGATTATTGCCGTCAGCTGCTGTCTGCTTTCAAGCATGAATCAGGGGCTTCACACTTATCAACTGGCTTTGATTGTGGGTCACGCAGGTTGGTTGCAATGCCCTAGTATAAACGATACCTGGAACACAAGCCAGTCCTCAGGATGCATTCTAACTCAAGAGCACGATCACGTTGTGCCTGACCAATGTTTCCATCTTGGGTAATAGCACAGTCCTAAGCGATATGGAGTGGAGTTGGCATATGAGCTGGTCTGTGGTTTTGCTTCCAACAGTTTCTACCGCACGCAGATGCTCGGTGGATACAATGTTGCGCGCTGGGGAAAACCCCAGGAATAATCCACAGCAGGCAGGCAAGCAAAGTATAAATAAGGGGGGGATTGGTTAGCTGCCTGCAACTCTTGCTTGTACCCGAATAAGGTTTTGCCTGCAACGCGGCCTTGTACTGCTTGAGGCGACGTGACATTCATGCACAAGGCACAAGTGCTGGCAGGTTTCTGCGGGCACCCACAGTGCAGCGTTGCATTCTTGAAACCGTTGCTTGACCCTTTCCCTAAAATCAGGAAGATTCGCTTACACCTCTGATGGCTTATAATAGCCGTCTCCTGGGATAACAATAGCAATACTGAGAATAATGAAAATAAAACGCATCATAGGCTGAAGAAATTAAACGCTCGGCACGTCTTTTCTTCAGCCTTACATGACTATATATCTATATATGTATACATCCATATATTTGGGTAGAAATCCATAAAAATATATATCGATATATATGCATTTCTATATATTTATATAGATATTTATCTATACACAGAAACAGATAGATAGATAGATGGATGGATAGATAGATAGATAGATAGATAGATTGATAGAAAGACTGTATGCAATAACCCTGGATGTCTGACAGTTGAAGCAGACTGGTGATGTCATTAAGGCTCTATTATGACACGTACAGCTTGGAAGCATAAATACTACAGCACGGCAGCCATTTATAGCCAGTCTCCATTGGAGATGGAAGTGGGCAGGAATGTACTGGCCTATCTTCCCAAGACGCCACAGCAGCCGGACAAATTGTATGTTCGACAGAATGGCTGTTTTATTCAGCCCATAAGGGTGACTACCCACTACAGTTTTTTTTTTTCACTGCGAAATTCGTAGCAGTTTTTTTTCTGCAGGGGTCTATGGGAATTGTAATGTTAAAATCGAAATCACGCAAATTCGCAATTTACCGCGAAATCGCGATTTTAACATTACAAGTCCCATAGACTCCTGCAGAAAAAAAAACGCTGCGAATTTCGCAGTGAAAAAAAACTGTAGTGGGTAGTCATCCTAAGGGGGAAACGGCGGCCTACAAAATCTGATTGGTCGCTGCTGCCACCATTTATGAAAAGGTCGGCTCAGTTCTTCCATGGATAAGAATAAGGTAGGTACATAGGCAGGCAGGTAGGTTCAGTTTTTGTAGGTTGAGGAATGCTTATGGGCAAGGCCTTATGTCTGAACGCTGGCGCATGAAATGGCAGAGAGGCCCGGCCCTGTGCATTCACTGATTATTGCCGTCAGCTGCTGTCTGCTTTCAAGCATGAATCAGGGGCTTCACACTTATCAACTGGCTTTGATTGTGGGTCACGCAGGTTGGTTGCAATGCCCTAGTATAAACGATACCTGGAACACAAGCCAGTCCTCAGGATGCATTCTAACTCAAGAGCACGATCACGTTGTGCCTGACCAATGTTTCCATCTTGGGTAATAGCACAGTCCTAAGCGATATGGAGTGGAGTTGGCATATGAGCTGGTCTGTGGTTTTGCTTCCAACAGTTTCTACCGCACGCAGATGCTCGGTGGATACAATGTTGCGCGCTGGGGAAAACCCCAGGAATAATCCACAGCAGGCAGGCAAGCAAAGTATAAATAAGGGGGGGATTGGTTAGCTGCCTGCAACTCTTGCTTGTACCCGAATAAGGTTTTGCCTGCAACGCGGCCTTGTACTGCTTGAGGCGACGTGACATTCATGCACAAGGCACAAGTGCTGGCAGGTTTCTGCGGGCACCCACAGTGCAGCGTTGCATTCTTGAAACCGTTGCTTGACCCTTTCCCTAAAATCAGGAAGATTCGCTTACACCTCTTATGGCTTATAATAGCCGTCTCCTGGGATAACAATAGCAATACTGAGAATAATGAAAATAAAACGCATCATAGGCTGAAGAAATTAAACGCTCGGCACGTCTTTTCTTCAGCCTTACATGACTATATATCTATATATGTATACATCCATATATTTGGGTAGAAATCCATAAAAATATATATCGATATATATGCATTTCTATATATTTATATAGATATTTATCTATACACAGAAACAGATAGATAGATAGATAGATAGATAGATAGATAGATAGATAGATAGATAGATTGATAGAAAGACTGTATGCAATAACCCTGGATGTCTGACAGTTGAAGCAGACTGGTGATGTCATTAAGGCTCTATTATGACACGTACAGCTTGGAAGCATAAATACTACAGCACGGCAGCCATTTATAGCCAGTCTCCATTGGAGATGGAAGTGGGCAGGAATGTACTGGCCTATCTTCCCAAGACGCCACAGCAGCCGGACAAATTGTATGTTCGACAGAATGGCTGTTTTATTCAGCCCATAAGGGTGACTACCCACTACAGTTTTTTTTTTTCACTGCGAAATTCGTAGCAGTTTTTTTTCTGCAGGGGTCTATGGGAATTGTAATGTTAAAATCGAAATCACGCAAATTCGCAATTTACCGCGAAATCGCGATTTTAACATTACAAGTCCCATAGACTCCTGCAGAAAAAAAAACGCTGCGAATTTCGCAGTGAAAAAAAACTGTAGTGGGTAGTCATCCTAAGGGGGAAACGGCGGCCTACAAAATCTGATTGGTCGCTGCTGCCACCATTTATGAAAAGGTCGGCTCAGTTCTTCCATGGATAAGAATAAGGTAGGTACATAGGCAGGCAGGTAGGTTCAGTTTTTGTAGGTTGAGGAATGCTTATGGGCAAGGCCTTATGTCTGAACGCTGGCGCATGAAATGGCAGAGAGGCCCGGCCCTGTGCATTCACTGATTATTGCCGTCAGCTGCTGTCTGCTTTCAAGCATGAATCAGGGGCTTCACACTTATCAACTGGCTTTGATTGTGGGTCACGCAGGTTGGTTGCAATGCCCTAGTATAAACGATACCTGGAACACAAGCCAGTCCTCAGGATGCATTCTAACTCAAGAGCACGATCACGTTGTGCCTGACCAATGTTTCCATCTTGGGTAATAGCACAGTCCTAAGCGATATGGAGTGGAGTTGGCATATGAGCTGGTCTGTGGTTTTGCTTCCAACAGTTTCTACCGCACGCAGATGCTCGGTGGATACAATGTTGCGCGCTGGGGAAAACCCCAGGAATAATCCACAGCAGGCAGGCAAGCAAAGTATAAATAAGGGGGGGATTGGTTAGCTGCCTGCAACTCTTGCTTGTACCCGAATAAGGTTTTGCCTGCAACGCGGCCTTGTACTGCTTGAGGCGACGTGACATTCATGCACAAGGCACAAGTGCTGGCAGGTTTCTGCGGGCACCCACAGTGCAGCGTTGCATTCTTGAAACCGTTGCTTGACCCTTTCCCTAAAATCAGGAAGATTCGCTTACACCTCTGATGGCTTATAATAGCCGTCTCCTGGGATAACAATAGCAATACTGAGAATAATGAAAATAAAACGCATCATAGGCTGAAGAAATTAAACGCTCGGCACGTCTTTTCTTCAGCCTTACATGACTATATATCTATATATGTATACATCCATATATTTGGGTAGAAATCCATAAAAATATATATCGATATATATGCATTTCTATATATTTATATAGATATTTATCTATACACAGAAACAGATAGATAGATAGATAGATAGATAGATAGATAGATAGATAGATAGATAGATAGATAGATTGATAGAAAGACTGTATGCAATAACCCTGGATGTCTGACAGTTGAAGCAGACTGGTGATGTCATTAAGGCTCTATTATGACACGTACAGCTTGGAAGCATAAATACTACAGCACGGCAGCCATTTATAGCCAGTCTCCATTGGAGATGGAAGTGGGCAGGAATGTACTGGCCTATCTTCCCAAGACGCCACAGCAGCCGGACAAATTGTATGTTCGACAGAATGGCTGTTTTATTCAGCCCATAAGGGTGACTACCCACTACAGTTTTTTTTTTTCACTGCGAAATTCGTAGCAGTTTTTTTTCTGCAGGGGTCTATGGGAATTGTAATGTTAAAATCGAAATCACGCAAATTCGCAATTTACCGCGAAATCGCGATTTTAACATTACAAGTCCCATAGACTCCTGCAGAAAAAAAAACGCTGCGAATTTCGCAGTGAAAAAAAACTGTAGTGGGTAGTCATCCTAAGGGGGAAACGGCGGCCTACAAAATCTGATTGGTCGCTGCTGCCACCATTTATGAAAAGGTCGGCTCAGTTCTTCCATGGATAAGAATAAGGTAGGTACATAGGCAGGCAGGTAGGTTCAGTTTTTGTAGGTTGAGGAATGCTTATGGGCAAGGCCTTATGTCTGAACGCTGGCGCATGAAATGGCAGAGAGGCCCGGCCCTGTGCATTCACTGATTATTGCCGTCAGCTGCTGTCTGCTTTCAAGCATGAATCAGGGGCTTCACACTTATCAACTGGCTTTGATTGTGGGTCACGCAGGTTGGTTGCAATGCCCTAGTATAAACGATACCTGGAACACAAGCCAGTCCTCAGGATGCATTCTAACTCAAGAGCACGATCACGTTGTGCCTGACCAATGTTTCCATCTTGGGTAATAGCACAGTCCTAAGCGATATGGAGTGGAGTTGGCATATGAGCTGGTCTGTGGTTTTGCTTCCAACAGTTTCCACCGCACGCAGATGCTCGGTGGATACAATGTTGCGCGCTGGGGAAAACCCCAGGAATAATCCACAGCAGGCAGGCAAGCAAAGTATAAATAAGGGGGGGATTGGTTAGCTGCCTGCAACTCTTGCTTGTACCCGAATAAGGTTTTGCCTGCAACGCGGCCTTGTACTGCTTGAGGCGACGTGACATTCATGCACAAGGCACAAGTGCTGGCAGGTTTCTGCGGGCACCCACAGTGCAGCGTTGCATTCTTGAAACCGTTGCTTGACCCTTTCCCTAAAATCAGGAAGATTCGCTTACACCTCTTATGGCTTATAATAGCCGTCTCCTGGGATAACAATAGCAATACTGAGAATAATGAAAATAAAACGCATCATAGGCTGAAGAAATTAAACGCTCGGCACGTCTTTTCTTCAGCCTTACATGACTATATATCTATATATGTATACATCCATATATTTGGGTAGAAATCCATAAAAATATATATCGATATATATGCATTTCTATATATTTATATAGATATTTATCTATACACAGAAACAGATAGATAGATAGATGGATAGATAGATAGATAGATAGATAGATAGATAGATAGATAGATAGATAGATAGATAGATAGATAGATTGATTGATAGAAAGACTGTATGCAATAACCCTGGATGTCTGACAGTTGAAGCAGACTGGTGATGTCATTAAGGCTCTATTATGACACGTACAGCTTGGAAGCATAAATACTACAGCACGGCAGCCATTTATAGCCAGTCTCCATTGGAGATGGAAGTGGGCAGGAATGTACTGGCCTATCTTCCCAAGACGCCACAGCAGCCGGACAAATTGTATGTTCGACAGAATGGCTGTTTTATTCAGCCCATAAGGGTGACTACCCACTACAGTTTTTTTTTTTCACTGCGAAATTCGTAGCAGTTTTTTTTCTGCAGGGGTCTATGGGAATTGTAATGTTAAAATCGAAATCACGCAAATTCGCAATTTACCGCGAAATCGCGATTTTAACATTACAAGTCCCATAGACTCCTGCAGAAAAAAAAACGCTGCGAATTTCGCAGTGAAAAAAAACTGTAGTGGGTAGTCATCCTAAGGGGGAAACGGCGGCCTACAAAATCTGATTGGTCGCTGCTGCCACCATTTATGAAAAGGTCGGCTCAGTTCTTCCATGGATAAGAATAAGGTAGGTACATAGGCAGGCAGGTAGGTTCAGTTTTTGTAGGTTGAGGAATGCTTATGGGCAAGGCCTTATGTCTGAACGCTGGCGCATGAAATGGCAGAGAGGCCCGGCCCTGTGCATTCACTGATTATTGCCGTCAGCTGCTGTCTGCTTTCAAGCATGAATCAGGGGCTTCACACTTATCAACTGGCTTTGATTGTGGGTCACGCAGGTTGGTTGCAATGCCCTAGTATAAACGATACCTGGAACACAAGCCAGTCCTCAGGATGCATTCTAACTCAAGAGCACGATCACGTTGTGCCTGACCAATGTTTCCATCTTGGGTAATAGCACAGTCCTAAGCGATATGGAGTGGAGTTGGCATATGAGCTGGTCTGTGGTTTTGCTTCCAACAGTTTCCACCGCACGCAGATGCTCGGTGGATACAATGTTGCGCGCTGGGGAAAACCCCAGGAATAATCCACAGCAGGCAGGCAAGCAAAGTATAAATAAGGGGGGGATTGGTTAGCTGCCTGCAACTCTTGCTTGTACCCGAATAAGGTTTTGCCTGCAACGCGGCCTTGTACTGCTTGAGGCGACGTGACATTCATGCACAAGGCACAAGTGCTGGCAGGTTTCTGCGGGCACCCACAGTGCAGCGTTGCATTCTTGAAACCGTTGCTTGACCCTTTCCCTAAAATCAGGAAGATTCGCTTACACCTCTTATGGCTTATAATAGCCGTCTCCTGGGATAACAATAGCAATACTGAGAATAATGAAAATAAAACGCATCATAGGCTGAAGAAATTAAACGCTCGGCACGTCTTTTCTTCAGCCTTACATGACTATATATCTATATATGTATACATCCATATATTTGGGTAGAAATCCATAAAAATATATATCGATATATATGCATTTCTATATATTTATATAGATATTTATCTATACACAGAAACAGATAGATAGATAGATGGATAGATAGATAGATAGATAGATAGATAGATAGATAGATAGATAGATAGATAGATAGATAGATAGATTGATTGATAGAAAGACTGTATGCAATAACCCTGGATGTCTGACAGTTGAAGCAGACTGGTGATGTCATTAAGGCTCTATTATGACACGTACAGCTTGGAAGCATAAATACTACAGCACGGCAGCCATTTATAGCCAGTCTCCATTGGAGATGGAAGTGGGCAGGAATGTACTGGCCTATCTTCCCAAGACGCCACAGCAGCCGGACAAATTGTATGTTCGACAGAATGGCTGTTTTATTCAGCCCATAAGGGTGACTACCCACTACAGTTTTTTTTTTTCACTGCGAAATTCGTAGCAGTTTTTTTTCTGCAGGGGTCTATGGGAATTGTAATGTTAAAATCGAAATCACGCAAATTCGCAATTTACCGCGAAATCGCGATTTTAACATTACAAGTCCCATAGACTCCTGCAGAAAAAAAAACGCTGCGAATTTCGCAGTGAAAAAAAACTGTAGTGGGTAGTCATCCTAAGGGGGAAACGGCGGCCTACAAAATCTGATTGGTCGCTGCTGCCACCATTTATGAAAAGGTCGGCTCAGTTCTTCCATGGATAAGAATAAGGTAGGTACATAGGCAGGCAGGTAGGTTCAGTTTTTGTAGGTTGAGGAATGCTTATGGGCAAGGCCTTATGTCTGAACGCTGGCGCATGAAATGGCAGAGAGGCCCGGCCCTGTGCATTCACTGATTATTGCCGTCAGCTGCTGTCTGCTTTCAAGCATGAATCAGGGGCTTCACACTTATCAACTGGCTTTGATTGTGGGTCACGCAGGTTGGTTGCAATGCCCTAGTATAAACGATACCTGGAACACAAGCCAGTCCTCAGGATGCATTCTAACTCAAGAGCACGATCACGTTGTGCCTGACCAATGTTTCCATCTTGGGTAATAGCACAGTCCTAAGCGATATGGAGTGGAGTTGGCATATGAGCTGGTCTGTGGTTTTGCTTCCAACAGTTTCCACCGCACGCAGATGCTCGGTGGATACAATGTTGCGCGCTGGGGAAAACCCCAGGAATAATCCACAGCAGGCAGGCAAGCAAAGTATAAATAAGGGGGGGATTGGTTAGCTGCCTGCAACTCTTGCTTGTACCCGAATAAGGTTTTGCCTGCAACGCGGCCTTGTACTGCTTGAGGCGACGTGACATTCATGCACAAGGCACAAGTGCTGGCAGGTTTCTGCGGGCACCCACAGTGCAGCGTTGCATTCTTGAAACCGTTGCTTGACCCTTTCCCTAAAATCAGGAAGATTCGCTTACACCTCTTATGGCTTATAATAGCCGTCTCCTGGGATAACAATAGCAATACTGAGAATAATGAAAATAAAACGCATCATAGGCTGAAGAAATTAAACGCTCGGCACGTCTTTTCTTCAGCCTTACATGACTATATATCTATATATGTATACATCCATATATTTGGGTAGAAATCCATAAAAATATATATCGATATATATGCATTTCTATATATTTATATAGATATTTATCTATACACAGAAACAGATAGATAGATAGATAGATAGATAGATAGATAGATAGATAGATAGATAGATAGATAGATAGATAGATAGATAGATTGATAGAAAGACTGTATGCAATAACCCTGGATGTCTGACAGTTGAAGCAGACTGGTGATGTCATTAAGGCTCTATTATGACACGTACAGCTTGGAAGCATAAATACTACAGCACGGCAGCCATTTATAGCCAGTCTCCATTGGAGATGGAAGTGGGCAGGAATGTACTGGCCTATCTTCCCAAGACGCCACAGCAGCCGGACAAATTGTATGTTCGACAGAATGGCTGTTTTATTCAGCCCATAAGGGTGACTACCCACTACAGTTTTTTTTTTTCACTGCGAAATTCGTAGCAGTTTTTTTTCTGCAGGGGTCTATGGGAATTGTAATGTTAAAATCGAAATCACGCAAATTCGCAATTTACCGCGAAATCGCAATTTTAACATTACAAGTCCCATAGACTCCTGCAGAAAAAAAAACGCTGCGAATTTCGCAGTGAAAAAAAACTGTAGTGGGTAGTCATCCTAAGGGGGAAACGGCGGCCTACAAAATCTGATTGGTCGCTGCTGCCACCATTTATGAAAAGGTCGGCTCAGTTCTTCCATGGATAAGAATAAGGTAGGTACATAGGCAGGCAGGTAGGTTCAGTTTTTGTAGGTTGAGGAATGCTTATGGGCAAGGCCTTATGTCTGAACGCTGGCGCATGAAATGGCAGAGAGGCCCGGCCCTGTGCATTCACTGATTATTGCCGTCAGCTGCTGTCTGCTTTCAAGCATGAATCAGGGGCTTCACACTTATCAACTGGCTTTGATTGTGGGTCACGCAGGTTGGTTGCAATGCCCTAGTATAAACGATACCTGGAACACAAGCCAGTCCTCAGGATGCATTCTAACTCAAGAGCACGATCACGTTGTGCCTGACCAATGTTTCCATCTTGGGTAATAGCACAGTCCTAAGCGATATGGAGTGGAGTTGGCATATGAGCTGGTCTGTGGTTTTGCTTCCAACAGTTTCTACCGCACGCAGATGCTCGGTGGATACAATGTTGCGCGCTGGGGAAAACCCCAGGAATAATCCACAGCAGGCAGGCAAGCAAAGTATAAATAAGGGGGGGATTGGTTAGCTGCCTGCAACTCTTGCTTGTACCCGAATAAGGTTTTGCCTGCAACGCGGCCTTGTACTGCTTGAGGCGACGTGACATTCATGCACAAGGCACAAGTGCTGGCAGGTTTCTGCGGGCACCCACAGTGCAGCGTTGCATTCTTGAAACCGTTGCTTGACCCTTTCCCTAAAATCAGGAAGATTCGCTTACACCTCTTATGGCTTATAATAGCCGTCTCCTGGGATAACAATAGCAATACTGAGAATAATGAAAATAAAACGCATCATAGGCTGAAGAAATTAAACGCTCGGCACGTCTTTTCTTCAGCCTTACATGACTATATATCTATATATGTATACATCCATATATTTGGGTAGAAATCCATAAAAATATATATCGATATATATGCATTTCTATATATTTATATAGATATTTATCTATACACAGAAACAGATAGATAGATAGATGGATAGATAGATAGATAGATAGATAGATAGATAGATAGATAGATAGATAGATAGATAGATAGATAGATAGATAGATAGATAGATAGATAGATTGATAGAAAGACTGTATGCAATAACCCTGGATGTCTGACAGTTGAAGCAGACTGGTGATGTCATTAAGGCTCTATTATGACACGTACAGCTTGGAAGCATAAATACTACAGCACGGCAGCCATTTATAGCCAGTCTCCATTGGAGATGGAAGTGGGCAGGAATGTACTGGCCTATCTTCCCAAGACGCCACAGCAGCCGGACAAATTGTATGTTCGACAGAATGGCTGTTTTATTCAGCCCATAAGGGTGACTACCCACTACAGTTTTTTTTTTTCACTGCGAAATTCGTAGCAGTTTTTTTTCTGCAGGGGTCTATGGGAATTGTAATGTTAAAATCGAAATCACGCAAATTCGCAATTTACCGCGAAATCGCGATTTTAACATTACAAGTCCCATAGACTCCTGCAGAAAAAAAAACGCTGCGAATTTCGCAGTGAAAAAAAACTGTAGTGGGTAGTCATCCTAAGGGGGAAACGGCGGCCTACAAAATCTGATTGGTCGCTGCTGCCACCATTTATGAAAAGGTCGGCTCAGTTCTTCCATGGATAAGAATAAGGTAGGTACATAGGCAGGCAGGTAGGTTCAGTTTTTGTAGGTTGAGGAATGCTTATGGGCAAGGCCTTATGTCTGAACGCTGGCGCATGAAATGGCAGAGAGGCCCGGCCCTGTGCATTCACTGATTATTGCCGTCAGCTGCTGTCTGCTTTCAAGCATGAATCAGGGGCTTCACACTTATCAACTGGCTTTGATTGTGGGTCACGCAGGTTGGTTGCAATGCCCTAGTATAAACGATACCTGGAACACAAGCCAGTCCTCAGGATGCATTCTAACTCAAGAGCACGATCACGTTGTGCCTGACCAATGTTTCCATCTTGGGTAATAGCACAGTCCTAAGCGATATGGAGTGGAGTTGGCATATGAGCTGGTCTGTGGTTTTGCTTCCAACAGTTTCTACCGCACGCAGATGCTCGGTGGATACAATGTTGCGCGCTGGGGAAAACCCCAGGAATAATCCACAGCAGGCAGGCAAGCAAAGTATAAATAAGGGGGGGATTGGTTAGCTGCCTGCAACTCTTGCTTGTACCCGAATAAGGTTTTGCCTGCAACGCGGCCTTGTACTGCTTGAGGCGACGTGACATTCATGCACAAGGCACAAGTGCTGGCAGGTTTCTGCGGGCACCCACAGTGCAGCGTTGCATTCTTGAAACCGTTGCTTGACCCTTTCCCTAAAATCAGGAAGATTCGCTTACACCTCTTATGGCTTATAATAGCCGTCTCCTGGGATAACAATAGCAATACTGAGAATAATGAAAATAAAACGCATCATAGGCTGAAGAAATTAAACGCTCGGCACGTCTTTTCTTCAGCCTTACATGACTATATATCTATATATGTATACATCCATATATTTGGGTAGAAATCCATAAAAATATATATCGATATATATGCATTTCTATATATTTATATAGATATTTATCTATACACAGAAACAGATAGATAGATAGATGGATAGATAGATAGATAGATAGATAGATAGATAGATAGATAGATAGATAGATAGATAGATAGATAGATAGATAGATAGATAGATAGATAGATTGATTGATAGAAAGACTGTATGCAATAACCCTGGATGTCTGACAGTTGAAGCAGACTGGTGATGTCATTAAGGCTCTATTATGACACGTACAGCTTGGAAGCATAAATACTACAGCACGGCAGCCATTTATAGCCAGTCTCCATTGGAGATGGAAGTGGGCAGGAATGTACTGGCCTATCTTCCCAAGACGCCACAGCAGCCGGACAAATTGTATGTTCGACAGAATGGCTGTTTTATTCAGCCCATAAGGGTGACTACCCACTACAGTTTTTTTTTTTCACTGCGAAATTCGTAGCAGTTTTTTTTCTGCAGGGGTCTATGGGAATTGTAATGTTAAAATCGAAATCACGCAAATTCGCAATTTACCGCGAAATCGCGATTTTAACATTACAAGTCCCATAGACTCCTGCAGAAAAAAAAACGCTGCGAATTTCGCAGTGAAAAAAAACTGTAGTGGGTAGTCATCCTAAGGGGGAAACGGCGGCCTACAAAATCTGATTGGTCGCTGCTGCCACCATTTATGAAAAGGTCGGCTCAGTTCTTCCATGGATAAGAATAAGGTAGGTACATAGGCAGGCAGGTAGGTTCAGTTTTTGTAGGTTGAGGAATGCTTATGGGCAAGGCCTTATGTCTGAACGCTGGCGCATGAAATGGCAGAGAGGCCCGGCCCTGTGCATTCACTGATTATTGCCGTCAGCTGCTGTCTGCTTTCAAGCATGAATCAGGGGCTTCACACTTATCAACTGGCTTTGATTGTGGGTCACGCAGGTTGGTTGCAATGCCCTAGTATAAACGATACCTGGAACACAAGCCAGTCCTCAGGATGCATTCTAACTCAAGAGCACGATCACGTTGTGCCTGACCAATGTTTCCATCTTGGGTAATAGCACAGTCCTAAGCGATATGGAGTGGAGTTGGCATATGAGCTGGTCTGTGGTTTTGCTTCCAACAGTTTCCACCGCACGCAGATGCTCGGTGGATACAATGTTGCGCGCTGGGGAAAACCCCAGGAATAATCCACAGCAGGCAGGCAAGCAAAGTATAAATAAGGGGGGGATTGGTTAGCTGCCTGCAACTCTTGCTTGTACCCGAATAAGGTTTTGCCTGCAACGCGGCCTTGTACTGCTTGAGGCGACGTGACATTCATGCACAAGGCACAAGTGCTGGCAGGTTTCTGCGGGCACCCACAGTGCAGCGTTGCATTCTTGAAACCGTTGCTTGACCCTTTCCCTAAAATCAGGAAGATTCGCTTACACCTCTTATGGCTTATAATAGCCGTCTCCTGGGATAACAATAGCAATACTGAGAATAATGAAAATAAAACGCATCATAGGCTGAAGAAATTAAACGCTCGGCACGTCTTTTCTTCAGCCTTACATGACTATATATCTATATATGTATACATCCATATATTTGGGTAGAAATCCATAAAAATATATATCGATATATATGCATTTCTATATATTTATATAGATATTTATCTATACACAGAAACAGATAGATAGATAGATGGATAGATAGATAGATAGATAGATAGATAGATAGATAGATAGATAGATAGATAGATAGATAGATAGATAGATAGATAGATTGATTGATAGAAAGACTGTATGCAATAACCCTGGATGTCTGACAGTTGAAGCAGACTGGTGATGTCATTAAGGCTCTATTATGACACGTACAGCTTGGAAGCATAAATACTACAGCACGGCAGCCATTTATAGCCAGTCTCCATTGGAGATGGAAGTGGGCAGGAATGTACTGGCCTATCTTCCCAAGACGCCACAGCAGCCGGACAAATTGTATGTTCGACAGAATGGCTGTTTTATTCAGCCCATAAGGGTGACTACCCACTACAGTTTTTTTTTTTCACTGCGAAATTCGTAGCAGTTTTTTTTCTGCAGGGGTCTATGGGAATTGTAATGTTAAAATCGAAATCACGCAAATTCGCAATTTACCGCGAAATCGCAATTTTAACATTACAAGTCCCATAGACTCCTGCAGAAAAAAAAACGCTGCGAATTTCGCAGTGAAAAAAAACTGTAGTGGGTAGTCATCCTAAGGGGGAAACGGCGGCCTACAAAATCTGATTGGTCGCTGCTGCCACCATTTATGAAAAGGTCGGCTCAGTTCTTCCATGGATAAGAATAAGGTAGGTACATAGGCAGGCAGGTAGGTTCAGTTTTTGTAGGTTGAGGAATGCTTATGGGCAAGGCCTTATGTCTGAACGCTGGCGCATGAAATGGCAGAGAGGCCCGGCCCTGTGCATTCACTGATTATTGCCGTCAGCTGCTGTCTGCTTTCAAGCATGAATCAGGGGCTTCACACTTATCAACTGGCTTTGATTGTGGGTCACGCAGGTTGGTTGCAATGCCCTAGTATAAACGATACCTGGAACACAAGCCAGTCCTCAGGATGCATTCTAACTCAAGAGCACGATCACGTTGTGCCTGACCAATGTTTCCATCTTGGGTAATAGCACAGTCCTAAGCGATATGGAGTGGAGTTGGCATATGAGCTGGTCTGTGGTTTTGCTTCCAACAGTTTCTACCGCACGCAGATGCTCGGTGGATACAATGTTGCGCGCTGGGGAAAACCCCAGGAATAATCCACAGCAGGCAGGCAAGCAAAGTATAAATAAGGGGGGGATTGGTTAGCTGCCTGCAACTCTTGCTTGTACCCGAATAAGGTTTTGCCTGCAACGCGGCCTTGTACTGCTTGAGGCGACGTGACATTCATGCACAAGGCACAAGTGCTGGCAGGTTTCTGCGGGCACCCACAGTGCAGCGTTGCATTCTTGAAACCGTTGCTTGACCTTTCCCTAAAATCAGGAAGATTCGCTTACACCTCTTATGGCTTATAATAGCCGTCTCCTGGGATAACAATAGCAATACTGAGAATAATGAAAATAAAACGCATCATAGGCTGAAGAAATTAAACGCTCGGCACGTCTTTTCTTCAGCCTTACATGACTATATATCTATATATGTATACATCCATATATTTGGGTAGAAATCCATAAAAATATATATCGATATATATGCATTTCTATATATTTATATAGATATTTATCTATACACAGAAACAGATAGATAGATAGATGGATAGATAGATAGATAGATAGATAGATAGATAGATAGATAGATAGATAGATAGATAGATAGATAGATTGATAGAAAGACTGTATGCAATAACCCTGGATGTCTGACAGTTGAAGCAGACTGGTGATGTCATTAAGGCTCTATTATGACACGTACAGCTTGGAAGCATAAATACTACAGCACGGCAGCCATTTATAGCCAGTCTCCATTGGAGATGGAAGTGGGCAGGAATGTACTGGCCTATCTTCCCAAGACGCCACAGCAGCCGGACAAATTGTATGTTCGACAGAATGGCTGTTTTATTCAGCCCATAAGGGTGACTACCCACTACAGTTTTTTTTTTTCACTGCGAAATTCGTAGCAGTTTTTTTTCTGCAGGGGTCTATGGGAATTGTAATGTTAAAATCGAAATCACGCAAATTCGCAATTTACCGCGAAATCGCGATTTTAACATTACAAGTCCCATAGACTCCTGCAGAAAAAAAAACGCTGCGAATTTCGCAGTGAAAAAAAACTGTAGTGGGTAGTCATCCTAAGGGGGAAACGGCGGCCTACAAAATCTGATTGGTCGCTGCTGCCACCATTTATGAAAAGGTCGGCTCAGTTCTTCCATGGATAAGAATAAGGTAGGTACATAGGCAGGCAGGTAGGTTCAGTTTTTGTAGGTTGAGGAATGCTTATGGGCAAGGCCTTATGTCTGAACGCTGGCGCATGAAATGGCAGAGAGGCCCGGCCCTGTGCATTCACTGATTATTGCCGTCAGCTGCTGTCTGCTTTCAAGCATGAATCAGGGGCTTCACACTTATCAACTGGCTTTGATTGTGGGTCACGCAGGTTGGTTGCAATGCCCTAGTATAAACGATACCTGGAACACAAGCCAGTCCTCAGGATGCATTCTAACTCAAGAGCACGATCACGTTGTGCCTGACCAATGTTTCCATCTTGGGTAATAGCACAGTCCTAAGCGATATGGAGTGGAGTTGGCATATGAGCTGGTCTGTGGTTTTGCTTCCAACAGTTTCTACCGCACGCAGATGCTCGGTGGATACAATGTTGCGCGCTGGGGAAAACCCCAGGAATAATCCACAGCAGGCAGGCAAGCAAAGTATAAATAAGGGGGGATTGGTTAGCTGCCTGCAACTCTTGCTTGTACCCGAATAAGGTTTTGCCTGCAACGCGGCCTTGTACTGCTTGAGGCGACGTGACATTCATGCACAAGGCACAAGTGCTGGCAGGTTTCTGCGGGCACCCACAGTGCAGCGTTGCATTCTTGAAACCGTTGCTTGACCCTTTCCCTAAAATCAGGAAGATTCGCTTACACCTCTTATGGCTTATAATAGCCGTCTCCTGGGATAACAATAGCAATACTGAGAATAATGAAAATAAAACGCATCATAGGCTGAAGAAATTAAACGCTCGCACGTCTTTTCTTCAGCCTTACATGACTATATATCTATATATGTATACATCCATATATTTGGGTAGAAATCCATAAAAATATATATCGATATATATGCATTTCTATATATTTATATAGATATTTATCTATACACAGAAACAGATAGATAGATAGATAGATAGATAGATAGATAGATAGATAGATAGATAGATTGATAGAAAGACTGTATGCAATAACCCTGGATGTCTGACAGTTGAAGCAGACTGGTGATGTCATTAAGGCTCTATTATGACACGTACAGCTTGGAAGCATAAATACTACAGCACGGCAGCCATTTATAGCCAGTCTCCATTGGAGATGGAAGTGGGCAGGAATGTACTGGCCTATCTTCCCAAGACGCCACAGCAGCCGGACAAATTGTATGTTCGACAGAATGGCTGTTTTATTCAGCCCATAAGGGTGACTACCCACTACAGTTTTTTTTTTTTCACTGCGAAATTCGTAGCAGTTTTTTTTTCTGCAGGGGTCTATGGGAATTGTAATGTTAAAATCGAAATCACGCAAATTCGCAATTTACCGCGAAATCGCGATTTTAACATTACAAGTCCCATAGACTCCTGCAGAAAAAAAAACGCTGCGAATTTCGCAGTGAAAAAAAACTGTAGTGGGTAGTCATCCTAAGGGGGAAACGGCGGCCTACAAAATCTGATTGGTCGCTGCTGCCACCATTTATGAAAAGGTCGGCTCAGTTCTTCCATGGATAAGAATAAGGTAGGTACATAGGCAGGCAGGTAGGTTCAGTTTTTGTAGGTTGAGGAATGCTTATGGGCAAGGA
>NW_027102134.1:0-39260 GCF_035609145.1 Eleutherodactylus coqui | reverse complement strand
TCCGGCCATTCCATCTCCAGAATTGATTGATGTACTACTTGTCACACCAACATCACCTATTAAGTAGGTCAAAAATTGCAAACGGCTTGATGGTCCAGAAAGTTTGACTGTCCAGTCTGCAAGGGTCACCACCTGGTTAGCTCACCTAAAACCTACTAACATAAATACAGTTTGCCCCTGCGATGCTATCGCACTGCAAAGCCTCCCTTCCTTCACATGGAAAGTGAGACTCAACACTCGACCTCTGAAAAGGAGTCGAACTCGATCTCTGGAGGGGAGTTGAATTCAAGGAACGGAGTCCAACGCGCATCAGCACCACAAGGGAGCCCATTCTAATGGAGACAATGTCCTCCGCCCGTTCCCAAAACATTGAGGGGCCGCTCAAAGGAAAGGGACAGTCGAACCGCAGCTACCGACGGTCGTCTCCATCCTGTATTTAGTTTTACTCCTTATCCTAACTTTCATTCCTTCCCTACGTTTTCTAATAGAATACCTACCCTAGGACACTGCATTATCTATATTACAAAAAAATCTAACTAACACTTTTTGGGGTATGGCTTGCTAAGTTACACTCATTAACAAAATACAATTTGCCCGTGAGATGCTAAAGCACAGAGTCCACTCCTGCTCAGGAAAAAAAGCTATGGCTCTAGCTCTTTAAGGAGTAGAGTCCAAACTGCCTCAGCATCTCAAGGGCGCCCGTTCCTGTCAATTTTCTAGACCAATAAACCGATAAAAATGAATTTAACAACAAGTATGCAGTCCTTCAGTACATACACACATGGTGTTAAAAAAGATTCCGGCGCACCTCCAACCCCTTTCGCCGGCCATTCCATCTCCAGAATTGATTGATGTACTACTTGTCACACCAACATCACCTATTAAGTAGGTCAAAAATTGCAAACGGCTTGATGGTCCAGAAAGTTTGACTGTCCAGTCTGCAAGGGTCACCACCTGGTTAGCTCACCTAAAACCTACTAACATAAATACAGTTTGCCCCTGCGATGCTATCGCACTGCAAAGCCTCCCTTCCTTCACATGGAAAGTGAGACTCAACACTCGACCTCTGAAAAGGAGTCGAACTCGATCTCTGGAGGGGAGTTGAATTCAAGGAACGGAGTCCAACGCGCATCAGCACCACAAGGGAGCCCATTCTAATGGAGACAATGTCCTCCGCCCGTTCCCAAAACATTGAGGGGCCGCTCAAAGGAAAGGGACAGTCGAACCGCAGCTACCGACGGTCGTCTCCATCCTGTATTTAGTTTTACTCCTTATCCTAACTTTCATTCCTTCCCTACGTTTTCTAATAGAATACCTACCCTAGGACACTGCATTATCTATATTACAAAAAAATCTAACTAACACTTTTTGGGGTATGGCTTGCTAAGTTACACTCATTAACAAAATACAATTTGCCCGTGAGATGCTAAAGCACAGAGTCCACTCCTGCTCAGGAAAAAAAGCTATGGCTCTAGCTCTTTAAGGAGTAGAGTCCAAACTGCCTCAGCATCTCAAGGGCGCCCGTTCCTGTCAATTTTCTAGACCAATAAACCGATAAAAATGAATTTAACAACAAGTATGCAGTCCTTCAGTACATACACACATGGTGTTAAAAAAGATTCCGGCGCACCTCCAACCCCTTTCGCCGGCCATTCCATCTCCAGAATTGATTGATGTACTACTTGTCACACCAACATCACCTATTAAGTAGGTCAAAAATTGCAAACGGCTTGATGGTCCAGAAAGTTTGACTGTCCAGTCTGCAAGGGTCACCACCTGGTTAGCTCACCTAAAACCTACTAACATAAATACAGTTTGCCCCTGCGATGCTATCGCACTGCAAAGCCTCCCTTCCTTCACATGGAAAGTGAGACTCAACACTCGACCTCTGAAAAGGAGTCGAACTCGATCTCTGGAGGGGAGTTGAATTCAAGGAACGGAGTCCAACGCGCATCAGCACCACAAGGGAGCCCATTCTAATGGAGACAATGTCCTCCGCCCGTTCCCAAAACATTGAGGGGCCGCTCAAAGGAAAGGGACAGTCGAACCGCAGCTACCGACGGTCGTCTCCATCCTGTATTTAGTTTTACTCCTTATCCTAACTTTCATTCCTTCCCTACGTTTTCTAATAGAATACCTACCCTAGGACACTGCATTATCTATATTACAAAAAAATCTAACTAACACTTTTTGGGGTATGGCTTGCTAAGTTACACTCATTAACAAAATACAATTTGCCCGTGAGATGCTAAAGCACAGAGTCCACTCCTGCTCAGGAAAAAAAGCTATGGCTCTAGCTCTTTAAGGAGTAGAGTCCAAACTGCCTCAGCATCTCAAGGGCGCCCGTTCCTGTCAATTTTCTAGACCAATAAACCGATAAAAATGAATTTAACAACAAGTATGCAGTCCTTCAGTACATACACACATGGTGTTAAAAAAGATTCCGGCGCACCTCCAACCCCTTTCGCCGGCCATTCCATCTCCAGAATTGATTGATGTACTACTTGTCACACCAACATCACCTATTAAGTAGGTCAAAAATTGCAAACGGCTTGATGGTCCAGAAAGTTTGACTGTCCAGTCTGCAAGGGTCACCACCTGGTTAGCTCACCTAAAACCTACTAACATAAATACAGTTTGCCCCTGCGATGCTATCGCACTGCAAAGCCTCCCTTCCTTCACATGGAAAGTGAGACTCAACACTCGACCTCTGAAAAGGAGTCGAACTCGATCTCTGGAGGGGAGTTGAATTCAAGGAACGGAGTCCAACGCGCATCAGCACCACAAGGGAGCCCATTCTAATGGAGACAATGTCCTCCGCCCGTTCCCAAAACATTGAGGGGCCGCTCAAAGGAAAGGGACAGTCGAACCGCAGCTACCGACGGTCGTCTCCATCCTGTATTTAGTTTTACTCCTTATCCTAACTTTCATTCCTTCCCTACGTTTTCTAATAGAATACCTACCCTAGGACACTGCATTATCTATATTACAAAAAAATCTAACTAACACTTTTTGGGGTATGGCTTGCTAAGTTACACTCATTAACAAAATACAATTTGCCCGTGAGATGCTAAAGCACAGAGTCCACTCCTGCTCAGGAAAAAAAGCTATGGCTCTAGCTCTTTAAGGAGTAGAGTCCAAACTGCCTCAGCATCTCAAGGGCGCCCGTTCCTGTCAATTTTCTAGACCAATAAACCGATAAAAATGAATTTAACAACAAGTATGCAGTCCTTCAGTACATACACACATGGTGTTAAAAAAGATTCCGGCGCACCTCCAACCCCTTTCGCCGGCCATTCCATCTCCAGAATTGATTGATGTACTACTTGTCACACCAACATCACCTATTAAGTAGGTCAAAAATTGCAAACGGCTTGATGGTCCAGAAAGTTTGACTGTCCAGTCTGCAAGGGTCACCACCTGGTTAGCTCACCTAAAACCTACTAACATAAATACAGTTTGCCCCTGCGATGCTATCGCACTGCAAAGCCTCCCTTCCTTCACATGGAAAGTGAGACTCAACACTCGACCTCTGAAAAGGAGTCGAACTCGATCTCTGGAGGGGAGTTGAATTCAAGGAACGGAGTCCAACGCGCATCAGCACCACAAGGGAGCCCATTCTAATGGAGACAATGTCCTCCGCCCGTTCCCAAAACATTGAGGGGCCGCTCAAAGGAAAGGGACAGTCGAACCGCAGCTACCGACGGTCGTCTCCATCCTGTATTTAGTTTTACTCCTTATCCTAACTTTCATTCCTTCCCTACGTTTTCTAATAGAATACCTACCCTAGGACACTGCATTATCTATATTACAAAAAAATCTAACTAACACTTTTTGGGGTATGGCTTGCTAAGTTACACTCATTAACAAAATACAATTTGCCCGTGAGATGCTAAAGCACAGAGTCCACTCCTGCTCAGGAAAAAAAAGCTATGGCTCTAGCTCTTTAAGGAGTAGAGTCCAAACTGCCTCAGCATCTCAAGGGCGCCCGTTCCTGTCAATTTTCTAGACCAATAAACCGATAAAAATGAATTTAACAACAAGTATGCAGTCCTTCAGTACATACACACATGGTGTTAAAAAAGATTCCGGCGCACCTCCAACCCCTTTCGCCGGCCATTCCATCTCCAGAATTGATTGATGTACTACTTGTCACACCAACATCACCTATTAAGTAGGTCAAAAATTGCAAACGGCTTGATGGTCCAGAAAGTTTGACTGTCCAGTCTGCAAGGGTCACCACCTGGTTAGCTCACCTAAAACCTACTAACATAAATACAGTTTGCCCCTGCGATGCTATCGCACTGCAAAGCCTCCCTTCCTTCACATGGAAAGTGAGACTCAACACTCGACCTCTGAAAAGGAGTCGAACTCGATCTCTGGAGGGGAGTTGAATTCAAGGAACGGAGTCCAACGCGCATCAGCACCACAAGGGAGCCCATTCTAATGGAGACAATGTCCTCCGCCCGTTCCCAAAACATTGAGGGGCCGCTCAAAGGAAAGGGACAGTCGAACCGCAGCTACCGACGGTCGTCTCCATCCTGTATTTAGTTTTACTCCTTATCCTAACTTTCATTCCTTCCCTACGTTTTCTAATAGAATACCTACCCTAGGACACTGCATTATCTATATTACAAAAAAATCTAACTAACACTTTTTGGGGTATGGCTTGCTAAGTTACACTCATTAACAAAATACAATTTGCCCGTGAGATGCTAAAGCACAGAGTCCACTCCTGCTCAGGAAAAAAAGCTATGGCTCTAGCTCTTTAAGGAGTAGAGTCCAAACTGCCTCAGCATCTCAAGGGCGCCCGTTCCTGTCAATTTTCTAGACCAATAAACCGATAAAAATGAATTTAACAACAAGTATGCAGTCCTTCAGTACATACACACATGGTGTTAAAAAAGATTCCGGCGCACCTCCAACCCCTTTCGCCGGCCATTCCATCTCCAGAATTGATTGATGTACTACTTGTCACACCAACATCACCTATGGTCAAAAATTGCAAACGGCTTGATGGTCCAGAAAGTTTGACTGTCCAGTCTGCAAGGGTCACCACCTGGTTAGCTCACCTAAAACCTACTAACATAAATACAGTTTGCCCCTGCGATGCTATCGCACTGCAAAGCCTCCCTTCCTTCACATGGAAAGTGAGACTCAACACTCGACCTCTGAAAAGGAGTCGAACTCGATCTCTGGAGGGGAGTTGAATTCAAGGAACGGAGTCCAACGCGCATCAGCACCACAAGGGAGCCCATTCTAATGGAGACAATGTCCTCCGCCCGTTCCCAAAACATTGAGGGGCCGCTCAAAGGAAAGGGACAGTCGAACCGCAGCTACCGACGGTCGTCTCCATCCTGTATTTAGTTTTACTCCTTATCCTAACTTTCATTCCTTCCCTACGTTTTCTAATAGAATACCTACCCTAGGACACTGCATTATCTATATTACAAAAAAAATCTAACTAACACTTTTTGGGGTATGGCTTGCTAAGTTACACTCATTAACAAAATACAATTTGCCCGTGAGATGCTAAAGCACAGAGTCCACTCCTGCTCAGGAAAAAAAGCTATGGCTCTAGCTCTTTAAGGAGTAGAGTCCAAACTGCCTCAGCATCTCAAGGGGCGCCCGTTCCTGTCAATTTTTCTAGACCAATAAACCGATAAAAATGAATTTAACAACAAGTATGCAGTCCTTCAGTACATACACACATGGTGTTAAAAAAGATTCCGGCGCACCTCCAACCCCTTTCGCCGGCCATTCCATCTCCAGAATTGATTGATGTACTACTTGTCACACCAACATCACCTATTAAGTAGGTCAAAAATTGCAAACGGCTTGATGGTCCAGAAAGTTTGACTGTCCAGTCTGCAAGGGTCACCACCTGGTTAGCTCACCTAAAACCTACTAACATAAATACAGTAGTTTGCCCCTGCGATGCTATCGCACTGCAAAGCCTCCCTTCCTTCACATGGAAAGTGAGACTCAACACTCGACCTCTGAAAAGGAGTCGAACTCGATCTCTGGAGGGGAGTTGAATTCAAGGAACGGAGTCCAACGCGCATCAGCACCACAAGGGAGCCCATTCTAATGGAGACAATGTCCTCCGCCCGTTCCCAAAACATTGAGGGGCCGCTCAAAGGAAAGGGACAGTCGAACCGCAGCTACCGACGGTCGTCTCCATCCTGTATTTAGTTTTACTCCTTATCCTAACTTTCATTCCTTCCCTACGTTTTCTAATAGAATACCTACCCTAGGACACTGCATTATCTATATTACAAAAAAATCTAACTAACACTTTTTGGGGTATGGCTTGCTAAGTTACACTCATTAACAAAATACAATTTGCCCGTGAGATGCTAAAGCACAGAGTCCACTCCTGCTCAGGAAAAAAAGCTATGGCTCTAGCTCTTTAAGGAGTAGAGTCCAAACTGCCTCAGCATCTCAAGGGCGCCCGTTCCTGTCAATTTTCTAGACCAATAAACCGATAAAAATGAATTTAACAACAAGTATGCAGTCCTTCAGTACATACACACATGGTGTTAAAAAAGATTCCGGCGCACCTCCAACCCCTTTCGCCGGCCATTCCATCTCCAGAATTGATTGATGTACTACTTGTCACACCAACATCACCTATTAAGTAGGTCAAAAATTGCAAACGGCTTGATGGTCCAGAAAGTTTGACTGTCCAGTCTGCAAGGGTCACCACCTGGTTAGCTCACCTAAAACCTACTAACATAAATACAGTTTGCCCCTGCGATGCTATCGCACTGCAAAGCCTCCCTTCCTTCACATGGAAAGTGAGACTCAACACTCGACCTCTGAAAAGGAGTCGAACTCGATCTCTGGAGGGGAGTTGAATTCAAGGAACGGAGTCCAACGCGCATCAGCACCACAAGGGAGCCCATTCTAATGGAGACAATGTCCTCCGCCCGTTCCCAAAACATTGAGGGGCCGCTCAAAGGAAAGGGACAGTCGAACCGCAGCTACCGACGGTCGTCTCCATCCTGTATTTAGTTTTACTCCTTATCCTAACTTTCATTCCTTCCCTACGTTTTCTAATAGAATACCTACCCTAGGACACTGCATTATCTATATTACAAAAAAATCTAACTAACACTTTTTGGGGTATGGCTTGCTAAGTTACACTCATTAACAAAATACAATTTGCCCGTGAGATGCTAAAGCACAGAGTCCACTCCTGCTCAGGAAAAAAAGCTATGGCTCTAGCTCTTTAAGGAGTAGAGTCCAAACTGCCTCAGCATCTCAAGGGCGCCCGTTCCTGTCAATTTTCTAGACCAATAAACCGATAAAAATGAATTTAACAACAAGTATGCAGTCCTTCAGTACATACACACATGGTGTTAAAAAAGATTCCGGCGCACCTCCAACCCCTTTCGCCGGCCATTCCATCTCCAGAATTGATTGATGTACTACTTGTCACACCAACATCACCTATTAAGTAGGTCAAAAATTGCAAACGGCTTGATGGTCCAGAAAGTTTGACTGTCCAGTCTGCAAGGGTCACCACCTGGTTAGCTCACCTAAAACCTACTAACATAAATACAGTTTGCCCCTGCGATGCTATCGCACTGCAAAGCCTCCCTTCCTTCACATGGAAAGTGAGACTCAACACTCGACCTCTGAAAAGGAGTCGAACTCGATCTCTGGAGGGGAGTTGAATTCAAGGAACGGAGTCCAACGCGCATCAGCACCACAAGGGAGCCCATTCTAATGGAGACAATGTCCTCCGCCCGTTCCCAAAACATTGAGGGGCCGCTCAAAGGAAAGGGACAGTCGAACCGCAGCTACCGACGGTCGTCTCCATCCTGTATTTAGTTTTACTCCTTATCCTAACTTTCATTCCTTCCCTACGTTTTCTAATAGAATACCTACCCTAGGACACTGCATTATCTATATTACAAAAAAATCTAACTAACACTTTTTGGGGTATGGCTTGCTAAGTTACACTCATTAACAAAATACAATTTGCCCGTGAGATGCTAAAGCACAGAGTCCACTCCTGCTCAGGAAAAAAAGCTATGGCTCTAGCTCTTTAAGGAGTAGAGTCCAAACTGCCTCAGCATCTCAAGGGCGCCCGTTCCTGTCAATTTTCTAGACCAATAAACCGATAAAAATGAATTTAACAACAAGTATGCAGTCCTTCAGTACATACACACATGGTGTTAAAAAAGATTCCGGCGCACCTCCAACCCCTTTCGCCGGCCATTCCATCTCCAGAATTGATTGATGTACTACTTGTCACACCAACATCACCTATTAAGTAGGTCAAAAATTGCAAACGGCTTGATGGTCCAGAAAGTTTGACTGTCCAGTCTGCAAGGGTCACCACCTGGTTAGCTCACCTAAAACCTACTAACATAAATACAGTTTGCCCCTGCGATGCTATCGCACTGCAAAGCCTCCCTTCCTTCACATGGAAAGTGAGACTCAACACTCGACCTCTGAAAAGGAGTCGAACTCGATCTCTGGAGGGGAGTTGAATTCAAGGAACGGAGTCCAACGCGCATCAGCACCACAAGGGAGCCCATTCTAATGGAGACAATGTCCTCCGCCCGTTCCCAAAACATTGAGGGGCCGCTCAAAGGAAAGGGACAGTCGAACCGCAGCTACCGACGGTCGTCTCCATCCTGTATTTAGTTTTACTCCTTATCCTAACTTTCATTCCTTCCCTACGTTTTCTAATAGAATACCTACCCTAGGACACTGCATTATCTATATTACAAAAAAATCTAACTAACACTTTTTGGGGTATGGCTTGCTAAGTTACACTCATTAACAAAATACAATTTGCCCGTGAGATGCTAAAGCACAGAGTCCACTCCTGCTCAGGAAAAAAAGCTATGGCTCTAGCTCTTTAAGGAGTAGAGTCCAAACTGCCTCAGCATCTCAAGGGCGCCCGTTCCTGTCAATTTTCTAGACCAATAAACCGATAAAAATGAATTTAACAACAAGTATGCAGTCCTTCAGTACATACACACATGGTGTTAAAAAAGATTCCGGCGCACCTCCAACCCCTTTCGCCGGCCATTCCATCTCCAGAATTGATTGATGTACTACTTGTCACACCAACATCACCTATTAAGTAGGTCAAAAATTGCAAACGGCTTGATGGTCCAGAAAGTTTGACTGTCCAGTCTGCAAGGGTCACCACCTGGTTAGCTCACCTAAAACCTACTAACATAAATACAGTTTGCCCCTGCGATGCTATCGCACTGCAAAGCCTCCCTTCCTTCACATGGAAAGTGAGACTCAACACTCGACCTCTGAAAAGGAGTCGAACTCGATCTCTGGAGGGGAGTTGAATTCAAGGAACGGAGTCCAACGCGCATCAGCACCACAAGGGAGCCCATTCTAATGGAGACAATGTCCTCCGCCCGTTCCCAAAACATTGAGGGGCCGCTCAAAGGAAAGGGACAGTCGAACCGCAGCTACCGACGGTCGTCTCCATCCTGTATTTAGTTTTACTCCTTATCCTAACTTTCATTCCTTCCCTACGTTTTCTAATAGAATACCTACCCTAGGACACTGCATTATCTATATTACAAAAAAATCTAACTAACACTTTTTGGGGTATGGCTTGCTAAGTTACACTCATTAACAAAATACAATTTGCCCGTGAGATGCTAAAGCACAGAGTCCACTCCTGCTCAGGAAAAAAAGCTATGGCTCTAGCTCTTTAAGGAGTAGAGTCCAAACTGCCTCAGCATCTCAAGGGCGCCCGTTCCTGTCAATTTTCTAGACCAATAAACCGATAAAAATGAATTTAACAACAAGTATGCAGTCCTTCAGTACATACACACATGGTGTTAAAAAAGATTCCGGCGCACCTCCAACCCCTTTCGCCGGCCATTCCATCTCCAGAATTGATTGATGTACTACTTGTCACACCAACATCACCTATTAAGTAGGTCAAAAATTGCAAACGGCTTGATGGTCCAGAAAGTTTGACTGTCCAGTCTGCAAGGGTCACCACCTGGTTAGCTCACCTAAAACCTACTAACATAAATACAGTTTGCCCCTGCGATGCTATCGCACTGCAAAGCCTCCCTTCCTTCACATGGAAAGTGAGACTCAACACTCGACCTCTGAAAAGGAGTCGAACTCGATCTCTGGAGGGGAGTTGAATTCAAGGAACGGAGTCCAACGCGCATCAGCACCACAAGGGAGCCCATTCTAATGGAGACAATGTCCTCCGCCCGTTCCCAAAACATTGAGGGGCCGCTCAAAGGAAAGGGACAGTCGAACCGCAGCTACCGACGGTCGTCTCCATCCTGTATTTAGTTTTACTCCTTATCCTAACTTTCATTCCTTCCCTACGTTTTCTAATAGAATACCTACCCTAGGACACTGCATTATCTATATTACAAAAAAATCTAACTAACACTTTTTGGGGTATGGCTTGCTAAGTTACACTCATTAACAAAATACAATTTGCCCGTGAGATGCTAAAGCACAGAGTCCACTCCTGCTCAGGAAAAAAAGCTATGGCTCTAGCTCTTTAAGGAGTAGAGTCCAAACTGCCTCAGCATCTCAAGGGCGCCCGTTCCTGTCAATTTTCTAGACCAATAAACCGATAAAAATGAATTTAACAACAAGTATGCAGTCCTTCAGTACATACACACATGGTGTTAAAAAAGATTCCGGCGCACCTCCAACCCCTTTCGCCGGCCATTCCATCTCCAGAATTGATTGATGTACTACTTGTCACACCAACATCACCTATTAAGTAGGTCAAAAATTGCAAACGGCTTGATGGTCCAGAAAGTTTGACTGTCCAGTCTGCAAGGGTCACCACCTGGTTAGCTCACCTAAAACCTACTAACATAAATACAGTTTGCCCCTGCGATGCTATCGCACTGCAAAGCCTCCCTTCCTTCACATGGAAAGTGAGACTCAACACTCGACCTCTGAAAAGGAGTCGAACTCGATCTCTGGAGGGGAGTTGAATTCAAGGAACGGAGTCCAACGCGCATCAGCACCACAAGGGAGCCCATTCTAATGGAGACAATGTCCTCCGCCCGTTCCCAAAACATTGAGGGGCCGCTCAAAGGAAAGGGACAGTCGAACCGCAGCTACCGACGGTCGTCTCCATCCTGTATTTAGTTTTACTCCTTATCCTAACTTTCATTCCTTCCCTACGTTTTCTAATAGAATACCTACCCTAGGACACTGCATTATCTATATTACAAAAAAATCTAACTAACACTTTTTGGGGTATGGCTTGCTAAGTTACACTCATTAACAAAATACAATTTGCCCGTGAGATGCTAAAGCACAGAGTCCACTCCTGCTCAGGAAAAAAAGCTATGGCTCTAGCTCTTTAAGGAGTAGAGTCCAAACTGCCTCAGCATCTCAAGGGCGCCCGTTCCTGTCAATTTTCTAGACCAATAAACCGATAAAAATGAATTTAACAACAAGTATGCAGTCCTTCAGTACATACACACATGGTGTTAAAAAAGATTCCGGCGCACCTCCAACCCCTTTCGCCGGCCATTCCATCTCCAGAATTGATTGATGTACTACTTGTCACACCAACATCACCTATTAAGTAGGTCAAAAATTGCAAACGGCTTGATGGTCCAGAAAGTTTGACTGTCCAGTCTGCAAGGGTCACCACCTGGTTAGCTCACCTAAAACCTACTAACATAAATACAGTTTGCCCCTGCGATGCTATCGCACTGCAAAGCCTCCCTTCCTTCACATGGAAAGTGAGACTCAACACTCGACCTCTGAAAAGGAGTCGAACTCGATCTCTGGAGGGGAGTTGAATTCAAGGAACGGAGTCCAACGCGCATCAGCACCACAAGGGAGCCCATTCTAATGGAGACAATGTCCTCCGCCCGTTCCCAAAACATTGAGGGGCCGCTCAAAGGAAAGGGACAGTCGAACCGCAGCTACCGACGGTCGTCTCCATCCTGTATTTAGTTTTACTCCTTATCCTAACTTTCATTCCTTCCCTACGTTTTCTAATAGAATACCTACCCTAGGACACTGCATTATCTATATTACAAAAAAATCTAACTAACACTTTTTGGGGTATGGCTTGCTAAGTTACACTCATTAACAAAATACAATTTGCCCGTGAGATGCTAAAGCACAGAGTCCACTCCTGCTCAGGAAAAAAAGCTATGGCTCTAGCTCTTTAAGGAGTAGAGTCCAAACTGCCTCAGCATCTCAAGGGCGCCCGTTCCTGTCAATTTTCTAGACCAATAAACCGATAAAAATGAATTTAACAACAAGTATGCAGTCCTTCAGTACATACACACATGGTGTTAAAAAAGATTCCGGCGCACCTCCAACCCCTTTCGCCGGCCATTCCATCTCCAGAATTGATTGATGTACTACTTGTCACACCAACATCACCTATTAAGTAGGTCAAAAATTGCAAACGGCTTGATGGTCCAGAAAGTTTGACTGTCCAGTCTGCAAGGGTCACCACCTGGTTAGCTCACCTAAAACCTACTAACATAAATACAGTTTGCCCCTGCGATGCTATCGCACTGCAAAGCCTCCCTTCCTTCACATGGAAAGTGAGACTCAACACTCGACCTCTGAAAAGGAGTCGAACTCGATCTCTGGAGGGGAGTTGAATTCAAGGAACGGAGTCCAACGCGCATCAGCACCACAAGGGAGCCCATTCTAATGGAGACAATGTCCTCCGCCCGTTCCCAAAACATTGAGGGGCCGCTCAAAGGAAAGGGACAGTCGAACCGCAGCTACCGACGGTCGTCTCCATCCTGTATTTAGTTTTACTCCTTATCCTAACTTTCATTCCTTCCCTACGTTTTCTAATAGAATACCTACCCTAGGACACTGCATTATCTATATTACAAAAAAATCTAACTAACACTTTTTGGGGTATGGCTTGCTAAGTTACACTCATTAACAAAATACAATTTGCCCGTGAGATGCTAAAGCACAGAGTCCACTCCTGCTCAGGAAAAAAAGCTATGGCTCTAGCTCTTTAAGGAGTAGAGTCCAAACTGCCTCAGCATCTCAGGGGCGCCCGTTCCTGTCAATTTTCTAGACCAATAAACCGATAAAAATGAATTTAACAACAAGTATGCAGTCCTTCAGTACATACACACATGGTGTTAAAAAAGATTCCGGCGCACCTCCAACCCCTTTCGCCGGCCATTCCATCTCCAGAATTGATTGATGTACTACTTGTCACACCAACATCACCTATTAAGTAGGTCAAAAATTGCAAACGGCTTGATGGTCCAGAAAGTTTGACTGTCCAGTCTGCAAGGGTCACCACCTGGTTAGCTCACCTAAAACCTACTAACATAAATACAGTTTGCCCCTGCGATGCTATCGCACTGCAAAGCCTCCCTTCCTTCACATGGAAAGTGAGACTCAACACTCGACCTCTGAAAAGGAGTCGAACTCGATCTCTGGAGGGGAGTTGAATTCAAGGAACGGAGTCCAACGCGCATCAGCACCACAAGGGAGCCCATTCTAATGGAGACAATGTCCTCCGCCCGTTCCCAAAACATTGAGGGGCCGCTCAAAGGAAAGGGACAGTCGAACCGCAGCTACCGACGGTCGTCTCCATCCTGTATTTAGTTTTACTCCTTATCCTAACTTTCATTCCTTCCCTACGTTTTCTAATAGAATACCTACCCTAGGACACTGCATTATCTATATTACAAAAAAATCTAACTAACACTTTTTGGGGTATGGCTTGCTAAGTTACACTCATTAACAAAATACAATTTGCCCGTGAGATGCTAAAGCACAGAGTCCACTCCTGCTCAGGAAAAAAAGCTATGGCTCTAGCTCTTTAAGGAGTAGAGTCCAAACTGCCTCAGCATCTCAAGGGCGCCCGTTCCTGTCAATTTTCTAGACCAATAAACCGATAAAAATGAATTTAACAACAAGTATGCAGTCCTTCAGTACATACACACATGGTGTTAAAAAAGATTCCGGCGCACCTCCAACCCCTTTCGCCGGCCATTCCATCTCCAGAATTGATTGATGTACTACTTGTCACACCAACATCACCTATTAAGTAGGTCAAAAATTGCAAACGGCTTGATGGTCCAGAAAGTTTGACTGTCCAGTCTGCAAGGGTCACCACCTGGTTAGCTCACCTAAAACCTACTAACATAAATACAGTTTGCCCCTGCGATGCTATCGCACTGCAAAGCCTCCCTTCCTTCACATGGAAAGTGAGACTCAACACTCGACCTCTGAAAAGGAGTCGAACTCGATCTCTGGAGGGGAGTTGAATTCAAGGAACGGAGTCCAACGCGCATCAGCACCACAAGGGAGCCCATTCTAATGGAGACAATGTCCTCCGCCCGTTCCCAAAACATTGAGGGGCCGCTCAAAGGAAAGGGACAGTCGAACCGCAGCTACCGACGGTCGTCTCCATCCTGTATTTAGTTTTACTCCTTATCCTAACTTTCATTCCTTCCCTACGTTTTCTAATAGAATACCTACCCTAGGACACTGCATTATCTATATTACAAAAAAATCTAACTAACACTTTTTGGGGTATGGCTTGCTAAGTTACACTCATTAACAAAATACAATTTGCCCGTGAGATGCTAAAGCACAGAGTCCACTCCTGCTCAGGAAAAAAAGCTATGGCTCTAGCTCTTTAAGGAGTAGAGTCCAAACTGCCTCAGCATCTCAAGGGCGCCCGTTCCTGTCAATTTTCTAGACCAATAAACCGATAAAAATGAATTTAACAACAAGTATGCAGTCCTTCAGTACATACACACATGGTGTTAAAAAAGATTCCGGCGCACCTCCAACCCCTTTCGCCGGCCATTCCATCTCCAGAATTGATTGATGTACTACTTGTCACACCAACATCACCTATTAAGTAGGTCAAAAATTGCAAACGGCTTGATGGTCCAGAAAGTTTGACTGTCCAGTCTGCAAGGGTCACCACCTGGTTAGCTCACCTAAAACCTACTAACATAAATACAGTTAGCCCCTGCGATGCTATCGCACTGCAAAGCCTCCCTTCCTTCACATGGAAAGTGAGACTCAACACTCGACCTCTGAAAAGGAGTCGAACTCGATCTCTGGAGGGGAGTTGAATTCAAGGAACGGAGTCCAACGCGCATCAGCACCACAAGGGAGCCCATTCTAATGGAGACAATGTCCTCCGCCCGTTCCCAAAACATTGAGGGGCCGCTCAAAGGAAAGGGACAGTCGAACCGCAGCTACCGACGGTCGTCTCCATCCTGTATTTAGTTTTACTCCTTATCCTAACTTTCATTCCTTCCCTACGTTTTCTAATAGAATACCTACCCTAGGACACTGCATTATCTATATTACAAAAAAATCTAACTAACACTTTTTGGGGTATGGCTTGCTAAGTTACACTCATTAACAAAATACAATTTGCCCGTGAGATGCTAAAGCACAGAGTCCACTCCTGCTCAGGAAAAAAAGCTATGGCTCTAGCTCTTTAAGGAGTAGAGTCCAAACTGCCTCAGCATCTCAAGGGCGCCCGTTCCTGTCAATTTTCTAGACCAATAAACCGATAAAAATGAATTTAACAACAAGTATGCAGTCCTTCAGTACATACACACATGGTGTTAAAAAAGATTCCGGCGCACCTCCAACCCCTTTCGCCGGCCATTCCATCTCCAGAATTGATTGATGTACTACTTGTCACACCAACATCACCTATTAAGTAGGTCAAAAATTGCAAACGGCTTGATGGTCCAGAAAGTTTGACTGTCCAGTCTGCAAGGGTCACCACCTGGTTAGCTCACCTAAAACCTACTAACATAAATACAGTTTGCCCCTGCGATGCTATCGCACTGCAAAGCCTCCCTTCCTTCACATGGAAAGTGAGACTCAACACTCGACCTCTGAAAAGGAGTCGAACTCGATCTCTGGAGGGGAGTTGAATTCAAGGAACGGAGTCCAACGCGCATCAGCACCACAAGGGAGCCCATTCTAATGGAGACAATGTCCTCCGCCCGTTCCCAAAACATTGAGGGGCCGCTCAAAGGAAAGGGACAGTCGAACCGCAGCTACCGACGGTCGTCTCCATCCTGTATTTAGTTTTACTCCTTATCCTAACTTTCATTCCTTCCCTACGTTTTCTAATAGAATACCTACCCTAGGACACTGCATTATCTATATTACAAAAAAATCTAACTAACACTTTTTGGGGTATGGCTTGCTAAGTTACACTCATTAACAAAATACAATTTGCCCGTGAGATGCTAAAGCACAGAGTCCACTCCTGCTCAGGAAAAAAAGCTATGGCTCTAGCTCTTTAAGGAGTAGAGTCCAAACTGCCTCAGCATCTCAAGGGCGCCCGTTCCTGTCAATTTTCTAGACCAATAAACCGATAAAAATGAATTTAACAACAAGTATGCAGTCCTTCAGTACATACACACATGGTGTTAAAAAAGATTCCGGCGCACCTCCAACCCCTTTCGCCGGCCATTCCATCTCCAGAATTGATTGATGTACTACTTGTCACACCAACATCACCTATTAAGTAGGTCAAAAATTGCAAACGGCTTGATGGTCCAGAAAGTTTGACTGTCCAGTCTGCAAGGGTCACCACCTGGTTAGCTCACCTAAAACCTACTAACATAAATACAGTTAGCCCCTGCGATGCTATCGCACTGCAAAGCCTCCCTTCCTTCACATGGAAAGTGAGACTCAACACTCGACCTCTGAAAAGGAGTCGAACTCGATCTCTGGAGGGGAGTTGAATTCAAGGAACGGAGTCCAACGCGCATCAGCACCACAAGGGAGCCCATTCTAATGGAGACAATGTCCTCCGCCCGTTCCCAAAACATTGAGGGGCCGCTCAAAGGAAAGGGACAGTCGAACCGCAGCTACCGACGGTCGTCTCCATCCTGTATTTAGTTTTACTCCTTATCCTAACTTTCATTCCTTCCCTACGTTTTCTAATAGAATACCTACCCTAGGACACTGCATTATCTATATTACAAAAAAATCTAACTAACACCTTTTTGGGGTATGGCTTGCTAAGTTACACTCATTAACAAAATACAATTTGCCCGTGAGATGCTAAAGCACAGAGTCCACTCCTGCTCAGGAAAAAAAGCTATGGCTCTAGCTCTTTAAGGAGTAGAGTCCAAACTGCCTCAGCATCTCAAGGGCGCCCGTTCCTGTCAATTTTCTAGACCAATAAACCGATAAAAATGAATTTAACAACAAGTATGCAGTCCTTCAGTACATACACACATGGTGTTAAAAAAGATTCCGGCGCACCTCCAACCCCTTTCGCCGGCCATTCCATCTCCAGAATTGATTGATGTACTACTTGTCACACCAACATCACCTATTAAGTAGGTCAAAAATTGCAAACGGCTTGATGGTCCAGAAAGTTTGACTGTCCAGTCTGCAAGGGTCACCACCTGGTTAGCTCACCTAAAACCTACTAACATAAATACAGTTTGCCCCTGCGATGCTATCGCACTGCAAAGCCTCCCTTCCTTCACATGGAAAGTGAGACTCAACACTCGACCTCTGAAAAGGAGTCGAACTCGATCTCTGGAGGGGAGTTGAATTCAAGGAACGGAGTCCAACGCGCATCAGCACCACAAGGGAGCCCATTCTAATGGAGACAATGTCCTCCGCCCGTTCCCAAAACATTGAGGGGCCGCTCAAAGGAAAGGGACAGTCGAACCGCAGCTACCGACGGTCGTCTCCATCCTGTATTTAGTTTTACTCCTTATCCTAACTTTCATTCCTTCCCTACGTTTTCTAATAGAATACCTACCCTAGGACACTGCATTATCTATATTACAAAAAAATCTAACTAACACTTTTTGGGGTATGGCTTGCTAAGTTACACTCATTAACAAAATACAATTTGCCCGTGAGATGCTAAAGCACAGAGTCCACTCCTGCTCAGGAAAAAAAGCTATGGCTCTAGCTCTTTAAGGAGTAGAGTCCAAACTGCCTCAGCATCTCAAGGGCGCCCGTTCCTGTCAATTTTCTAGACCAATAAACCGATAAAAATGAATTTAACAACAAGTATGCAGTCCTTCAGTACATACACACATGGTGTTAAAAAAGATTCCGGCGCACCTCCAACCCCTTTCGCCGGCCATTCCATCTCCAGAATTGATTGATGTACTACTTGTCACACCAACATCACCTATTAAGTAGGTCAAAAATTGCAAACGGCTTGATGGTCCAGAAAGTTTGACTGTCCAGTCTGCAAGGGTCACCACCTGGTTAGCTCACCTAAAACCTACTAACATAAATACAGTTTGCCCCTGCGATGCTATCGCACTGCAAAGCCTCCCTTCCTTCACATGGAAAGTGAGACTCAACACTCGACCTCTGAAAAGGAGTCGAACTCGATCTCTGGAGGGGAGTTGAATTCAAGGAACGGAGTCCAACGCGCATCAGCACCACAAGGGAGCCCATTCTAATGGAGACAATGTCCTCCGCCCGTTCCCAAAACATTGAGGGGCCGCTCAAAGGAAAGGGACAGTCGAACCGCAGCTACCGACGGTCGTCTCCATCCTGTATTTAGTTTTACTCCTTATCCTAACTTTCATTCCTTCCCTACGTTTTCTAATAGAATACCTACCCTAGGACACTGCATTATCTATATTACAAAAAAATCTAACTAACACTTTTTGGGGTATGGCTTGCTAAGTTACACTCATTAACAAAATACAATTTGCCCGTGAGATGCTAAAGCACAGAGTCCACTCCTGCTCAGGAAAAAAAGCTATGGCTCTAGCTCTTTAAGGAGTAGAGTCCAAACTGCCTCAGCATCTCAAGGGCGCCCGTTCCTGTCAATTTTCTAGACCAATAAACCGATAAAAATGAATTTAACAACAAGTATGCAGTCCTTCAGTACATACACACATGGTGTTAAAAAAGATTCCGGCGCACCTCCAACCCCTTTCGCCGGCCATTCCATCTCCAGAATTGATTGATGTACTACTTGTCACACCAACATCACCTATTAAGTAGGTCAAAAATTGCAAACGGCTTGATGGTCCAGAAAGTTTGACTGTCCAGTCTGCAAGGGTCACCACCTGGTTAGCTCACCTAAAACCTACTAACATAAATACAGTTTGCCCCTGCGATGCTATCGCACTGCAAAGCCTCCCTTCCTTCACATGGAAAGTGAGACTCAACACTCGACCTCTGAAAAGGAGTCGAACTCGATCTCTGGAGGGGAGTTGAATTCAAGGAACGGAGTCCAACGCGCATCAGCACCACAAGGGAGCCCATTCTAATGGAGACAATGTCCTCCGCCCGTTCCCAAAACATTGAGGGGCCGCTCAAAGGAAAGGGACAGTCGAACCGCAGCTACCGACGGTCGTCTCCATCCTGTATTTAGTTTTACTCCTTATCCTAACTTTCATTCCTTCCCTACGTTTTCTAATAGAATACCTGCCCTAGGACACTGCATTATCTATATTACAAAAAAATCTAACTAACACTTTTTGGGGTATGGCTTGCTAAGTTACACTCATTAACAAAATACAATTTGCCCGTGAGATGCTAAAGCACAGAGTCCACTCCTGCTCAGGAAAAAAAGCTATGGCTCTAGCTCTTTAAGGAGTAGAGTCCAAACTGCCTCAGCATCTCAAGGGCGCCCGTTCCTGTCAATTTTCTAGACCAATAAACCGATAAAAATGAATTTAACAACAAGTATGCAGTCCTTCAGTACATACACACATGGTGTTAAAAAAGATTCCGGCGCACCTCCAACCCCTTTCGCCGGCCATTCCATCTCCAGAATTGATTGATGTACTACTTGTCACACCAACATCACCTATTAAGTAGGTCAAAAATTGCAAACGGCTTGATGGTCCAGAAAGTTTGACTGTCCAGTCTGCAAGGGTCACCACCTGGTTAGCTCACCTAAAACCTACTAACATAAATACAGTTAGCCCCTGCGATGCTATCGCACTGCAAAGCCTCCCTTCCTTCACATGGAAAGTGAGACTCAACACTCGACCTCTGAAAAGGAGTCGAACTCGATCTCTGGAGGGGAGTTGAATTCAAGGAACGGAGTCCAACGCGCATCAGCACCACAAGGGAGCCCATTCTAATGGAGACAATGTCCTCCGCCCGTTCCCAAAACATTGAGGGGCCGCTCAAAGGAAAGGGACAGTCGAACCGCAGCTACCGACGGTCGTCTCCATCCTGTATTTAGTTTTACTCCTTATCCTAACTTTCATTCCTTCCCTACGTTTTCTAATAGAATACCTACCCTAGGACACTGCATTATCTATATTACAAAAAAATCTAACTAACACTTTTTGGGGTATGGCTTGCTAAGTTACACTCATTAACAAAATACAATTTGCCCGTGAGATGCTAAAGCACAGAGTCCACTCCTGCTCAGGAAAAAAAGCTATGGCTCTAGCTCTTTAAGGAGTAGAGTCCAAACTGCCTCAGCATCTCAAGGGCGCCCGTTCCTGTCAATTTTCTAGACCAATAAACCGATAAAAATGAATTTAACAACAAGTATGCAGTCCTTCAGTACATACACACATGGTGTTAAAAAAGATTCCGGCGCACCTCCAACCCCTTTCGCCGGCCATTCCATCTCCAGAATTGATTGATGTACTACTTGTCACACCAACATCACCTATTAAGTAGGTCAAAAATTGCAAACGGCTTGATGGTCCAGAAAGTTTGACTGTCCAGTCTGCAAGGGTCACCACCTGGTTAGCTCACCTAAAACCTACTAACATAAATACAGTTTGCCCCTGCGATGCTATCGCACTGCAAAGCCTCCCTTCCTTCACATGGAAAGTGAGACTCAACACTCGACCTCTGAAAAGGAGTCGAACTCGATCTCTGGAGGGGAGTTGAATTCAAGGAACGGAGTCCAACGCGCATCAGCACCACAAGGGAGCCCATTCTAATGGAGACAATGTCCTCCGCCCGTTCCCAAAACATTGAGGGGCCGCTCAAAGGAAAGGGACAGTCGAACCGCAGCTACCGACGGTCGTCTCCATCCTGTATTTAGTTTTACTCCTTATCCTAACTTTCATTCCTTCCCTACGTTTTCTAATAGAATACCTACCCTAGGACACTGCATTATCTATATTACAAAAAAATCTAACTAACACTTTTTGGGGTATGGCTTGCTAAATTACACTCATTAACAAAATACAATTTGCCCGTGAGATGCTAAAGCACAGAGTCCACTCCTGCTCAGGAAAAAAAGCTATGGCTCTAGCTCTTTAAGGAGTAGAGTCCAAACTGCCTCAGCATCTCAAGGGCGCCCGTTCCTGTCAATTTTCTAGACCAATAAACCGATAAAAATGAATTTAACAACAAGTATGCAGTCCTTCAGTACATACACACATGGTGTTAAAAAAGATTCCGGCGCACCTCCAACCCCTTTCGCCGGCCATTCCATCTCCAGAATTGATTGATGTACTACTTGTCACACCAACATCACCTATTAAGTAGGTCAAAAATTGCAAACGGCTTGATGGTCCAGAAAGTTTGACTGTCCAGTCTGCAAGGGTCACCACCTGGTTAGCTCACCTAAAACCTACTAACATAAATACAGTTTGCCCCTGCGATGCTATCGCACTGCAAAGCCTCCCTTCCTTCACATGGAAAGTGAGACTCAACACTCGACCTCTGAAAAGGAGTCGAACTCGATCTCTGGAGGGGAGTTGAATTCAAGGAACGGAGTCCAACGCGCATCAGCACCACAAGGGAGCCCATTCTAATGGAGACAATGTCCTCCGCCCGTTCCCAAAACATTGAGGGGCCGCTCAAAGGAAAGGGACAGTCGAACCGCAGCTACCGACGGTCGTCTCCATCCTGTATTTAGTTTTACTCCTTATCCTAACTTTCATTCCTTCCCTACGTTTTCTAATAGAATACCTACCCTAGGACACTGCATTATCTATATTACAAAAAAATCTAACTAACACTTTTTGGGGTATGGCTTGCTAAGTTACACTCATTAACAAAATACAATTTGCCCGTGAGATGCTAAAGCACAGAGTCCACTCCTGCTCAGGAAAAAAAGCTATGGCTCTAGCTCTTTAAGGAGTAGAGTCCAAACTGCCTCAGCATCTCAAGGGCGCCCGTTCCTGTCAATTTTCTAGACCAATAAACCGATAAAAATGAATTTAACAACAAGTATGCAGTCCTTCAGTACATACACACATGGTGTTAAAAAAGATTCCGGCGCACCTCCAACCCCTTTCGCCGGCCATTCCATCTCCAGAATTGATTGATGTACTACTTGTCACACCAACATCACCTATTAAGTAGGTCAAAAATTGCAAACGGCTTGATGGTCCAGAAAGTTTGACTGTCCAGTCTGCAAGGGTCACCACCTGGTTAGCTCACCTAAAACCTACTAACATAAATACAGTTTGCCCCTGCGATGCTATCGCACTGCAAAGCCTCCCTTCCTTCACATGGAAAGTGAGACTCAACACTCGACCTCTGAAAAGGAGTCGAACTCGATCTCTGGAGGGGAGTTGAATTCAAGGAACGGAGTCCAACGCGCATCAGCACCACAAGGGAGCCCATTCTAATGGAGACAATGTCCTCCGCCCGTTCCCAAAACATTGAGGGGCCGCTCAAAGGAAAGGGACAGTCGAACCGCAGCTACCGACGGTCGTCTCCATCCTGTATTTAGTTTTACTCCTTATCCTAACTTTCATTCCTTCCCTACGTTTTCTAATAGAATACCTACCCTAGGACACTGCATTATCTATATTACAAAAAAATCTAACTAACACTTTTTGGGGTATGGCTTGCTAAGTTACACTCATTAACAAAATACAATTTGCCCGTGAGATGCTAAAGCACAGAGTCCACTCCTGCTCAGGAAAAAAAGCTATGGCTCTAGCTCTTTAAGGAGTAGAGTCCAAACTGCCTCAGCATCTCAAGGGCGCCCGTTCCTGTCAATTTTCTAGACCAATAAACCGATAAAAATGAATTTAACAACAAGTATGCAGTCCTTCAGTACATACACACATGGTGTTAAAAAAGATTCCGGCGCACCTCCAACCCCTTTCGCCGGCCATTCCATCTCCAGAATTGATTGATGTACTACTTGTCACACCAACATCACCTATTAAGTAGGTCAAAAATTGCAAACGGCTTGATGGTCCAGAAAGTTTGACTGTCCAGTCTGCAAGGGTCACCACCTGGTTAGCTCACCTAAAACCTACTAACATAAATACAGTTTGCCCCTGCGATGCTATCGCACTGCAAAGCCTCCCTTCCTTCACATGGAAAGTGAGACTCAACACTCGACCTCTGAAAAGGAGTCGAACTCGATCTCTGGAGGGGAGTTGAATTCAAGGAACGGAGTCCAACGCGCATCAGCACCACAAGGGAGCCCATTCTAATGGAGACAATGTCCTCCGCCCGTTCCCAAAACATTGAGGGGCCGCTCAAAGGAAAGGGACAGTCGAACCGCAGCTACCGACGGTCGTCTCCATCCTGTATTTAGTTTTACTCCTTATCCTAACTTTCATTCCTTCCCTACGTTTTCTAATAGAATACCTACCCTAGGACACTGCATTATCTATATTACAAAAAAATCTAACTAACACTTTTTGGGGTATGGCTTGCTAAGTTACACTCATTAACAAAATACAATTTGCCCGTGAGATGCTAAAGCACAGAGTCCACTCCTGCTCAGGAAAAAAAGCTATGGCTCTAGCTCTTTAAGGAGTAGAGTCCAAACTGCCTCAGCATCTCAAGGGCGCCCGTTCCTGTCAATTTTCTAGACCAATAAACCGATAAAAATGAATTTAACAACAAGTATGCAGTCCTTCAGTACATACACACATGGTGTTAAAAAAGATTCCGGCGCACCTCCAACCCCTTTCGCCGGCCATTCCATCTCCAGAATTGATTGATGTACTACTTGTCACACCAACATCACCTATTAAGTAGGTCAAAAATTGCAAACGGCTTGATGGTCCAGAAAGTTTGACTGTCCAGTCTGCAAGGGTCACCACCTGGTTAGCTCACCTAAAACCTACTAACATAAATACAGTTTGCCCCTGCGATGCTATCGCACTGCAAAGCCTCCCTTCCTTCACATGGAAAGTGAGACTCAACACTCGACCTCTGAAAAGGAGTCGAACTCGATCTCTGGAGGGGAGTTGAATTCAAGGAACGGAGTCCAACGCGCATCAGCACCACAAGGGAGCCCATTCTAATGGAGACAATGTCCTCCGCCCGTTCCCAAAACATTGAGGGGCCGCTCAAAGGAAAGGGACAGTCGAACCGCAGCTACCGACGGTCGTCTCCATCCTGTATTTAGTTTTACTCCTTATCCTAACTTTCATTCCTTCCCTACGTTTTCTAATAGAATACCTACCCTAGGACACTGCATTATCTATATTACAAAAAAATCTAACTAACACTTTTTGGGGTATGGCTTGCTAAGTTACACTCATTAACAAAATACAATTTGCCCGTGAGATGCTAAAGCACAGAGTCCACTCCTGCTCAGGAAAAAAAGCTATGGCTCTAGCTCTTTAAGGAGTAGAGTCCAAACTGCCTCAGCATCTCAAGGGCGCCCGTTCCTGTCAATTTTCTAGACCAATAAACCGATAAAAATGAATTTAACAACAAGTATGCAGTCCTTCAGTACATACACACATGGTGTTAAAAAAGATTCCGGCGCACCTCCAACCCCTTTCGCCGGCCATTCCATCTCCAGAATTGATTGATGTACTACTTGTCACACCAACATCACCTATTAAGTAGGTCAAAAATTGCAAACGGCTTGATGGTCCAGAAAGTTTGACTGTCCAGTCTGCAAGGGTCACCACCTGGTTAGCTCACCTAAAACCTACTAACATAAATACAGTTTGCCCCTGCGATGCTATCGCACTGCAAAGCCTCCCTTCCTTCACATGGAAAGTGAGACTCAACACTCGACCTCTGAAAAGGAGTCGAACTCGATCTCTGGAGGGGAGTTGAATTCAAGGAACGGAGTCCAACGCGCATCAGCACCACAAGGGAGCCCATTCTAATGGAGACAATGTCCTCCGCCCGTTCCCAAAACATTGAGGGGCCGCTCAAAGGAAAGGGACAGTCGAACCGCAGCTACCGACGGTCGTCTCCATCCTGTATTTAGTTTTACTCCTTATCCTAACTTTCATTCCTTCCCTACGTTTTCTAATAGAATACCTACCCTAGGACACTGCATTATCTATATTACAAAAAAATCTAACTAACACTTTTTGGGGTATGGCTTGCTAAGTTACACTCATTAACAAAATACAATTTGCCCGTGAGATGCTAAAGCACAGAGTCCACTCCTGCTCAGGAAAAAAAGCTATGGCTCTAGCTCTTTAAGGAGTAGAGTCCAAACTGCCTCAGCATCTCAAGGGCGCCCGTTCCTGTCAATTTTCTAGACCAATAAACCGATAAAAATGAATTTAACAACAAGTATGCAGTCCTTCAGTACATACACACATGGTGTTAAAAAAGATTCCGGCGCACCTCCAACCCCTTTCGCCGGCCATTCCATCTCCAGAATTGATTGATGTACTACTTGTCACACCAACATCACCTATTAAGTAGGTCAAAAATTGCAAACGGCTTGATGGTCCAGAAAGTTTGACTGTCCAGTCTGCAAGGGTCACCACCTGGTTAGCTCACCTAAAACCTACTAACATAAATACAGTTTGCCCCTGCGATGCTATCGCACTGCAAAGCCTCCCTTCCTTCACATGGAAAGTGAGACTCAACACTCGACCTCTGAAAAGGAGTCGAACTCGATCTCTGGAGGGGAGTTGAATTCAAGGAACGGAGTCCAACGCGCATCAGCACCACAAGGGAGCCCATTCTAATGGAGACAATGTCCTCCGCCCGTTCCCAAAACATTGAGGGGCCGCTCAAAGGAAAGGGACAGTCGAACCGCAGCTACCGACGGTCGTCTCCATCCTGTATTTAGTTTTACTCCTTATCCTAACTTTCATTCCTTCCCTACGTTTTCTAATAGAATACCTACCCTAGGACACTGCATTATCTATATTACAAAAAAATCTAACTAACACTTTTTGGGGTATGGCTTGCTAAGTTACACTCATTAACAAAATACAATTTGCCCGTGAGATGCTAAAGCACAGAGTCCACTCCTGCTCAGGAAAAAAAGCTATGGCTCTAGCTCTTTAAGGAGTAGAGTCCAAACTGCCTCAGCATCTCAAGGGCGCCCGTTCCTGTCAATTTTCTAGACCAATAAACCGATAAAAATGAATTTAACAACAAGTATGCAGTCCTTCAGTACATACACACATGGTGTTAAAAAAGATTCCGGCGCACCTCCAACCCCTTTCGCCGGCCATTCCATCTCCAGAATTGATTGATGTACTACTTGTCACACCAACATCACCTATTAAGTAGGTCAAAAATTGCAAACGGCTTGATGGTCCAGAAAGTTTGACTGTCCAGTCTGCAAGGGTCACCACCTGGTTAGCTCACCTAAAACCTACTAACATAAATACAGTTTGCCCCTGCGATGCTATCGCACTGCAAAGCCTCCCTTCCTTCACATGGAAAGTGAGACTCAACACTCGACCTCTGAAAAGGAGTCGAACTCGATCTCTGGAGGGGAGTTGAATTCAAGGAACGGAGTCCAACGCGCATCAGCACCACAAGGGAGCCCATTCTAATGGAGACAATGTCCTCCGCCCGTTCCCAAAACATTGAGGGGCCGCTCAAAGGAAAGGGACAGTCGAACCGCAGCTACCGACGGTCGTCTCCATCCTGTATTTAGTTTTACTCCTTATCCTAACTTTCATTCCTTCCCTACGTTTTCTAATAGAATACCTACCCTAGGACACTGCATTATCTATATTACAAAAAAATCTAACTAACACTTTTTGGGGTATGGCTTGCTAAGTTACACTCATTAACAAAATACAATTTGCCCGTGAGATGCTAAAGCACAGAGTCCACTCCTGCTCAGGAAAAAAAGCTATGGCTCTAGCTCTTTAAGGAGTAGAGTCCAAACTGCCTCAGCATCTCAAGGGCGCCCGTTCCTGTCAATTTTCTAGACCAATAAACCGATAAAAATGAATTTAACAACAAGTATGCAGTCCTTCAGTACATACACACATGGTGTTAAAAAAGATTCCGGCGCACCTCCAACCCCTTTCGCCGGCCATTCCATCTCCAGAATTGATTGATGTACTACTTGTCACACCAACATCACCTATTAAGTAGGTCAAAAATTGCAAACGGCTTGATGGTCCAGAAAGTTTGACTGTCCAGTCTGCAAGGGTCACCACCTGGTTAGCTCACCTAAAACCTACTAACATAAATACAGTTTGCCCCTGCGATGCTATCGCACTGCAAAGCCTCCCTTCCTTCACATGGAAAGTGAGACTCAACACTCGACCTCTGAAAAGGAGTCGAACTCGATCTCTGGAGGGGAGTTGAATTCAAGGAACGGAGTCCAACGCGCATCAGCACCACAAGGGAGCCCATTCTAATGGAGACAATGTCCTCCGCCCGTTCCCAAAACATTGAGGGGCCGCTCAAAGGAAAGGGACAGTCGAACCGCAGCTACCGACGGTCGTCTCCATCCTGTATTTAGTTTTACTCCTTATCCTAACTTTCATTCCTTCCCTACGTTTTCTAATAGAATACCTACCCTAGGACACTGCATTATCTATATTACAAAAAAATCTAACTAACACTTTTTGGGGTATGGCTTGCTAAGTTACACTCATTAACAAAATACAATTTGCCCGTGAGATGCTAAAGCACAGAGTCCACTCCTGCTCAGGAAAAAAAGCTATGGCTCTAGCTCTTTAAGGAGTAGAGTCCAAACTGCCTCAGCATCTCAAGGGCGCCCGTTCCTGTCAATTTTCTAGACCAATAAACCGATAAAAATGAATTTAACAACAAGTATGCAGTCCTTCAGTACATACACACATGGTGTTAAAAAAGATTCCGGCGCACCTCCAACCCCTTTCGCCGGCCATTCCATCTCCAGAATTGATTGATGTACTACTTGTCACACCAACATCACCTATTAAGTAGGTCAAAAATTGCAAACGGCTTGATGGTCCAGAAAGTTTGACTGTCCAGTCTGCAAGGGTCACCACCTGGTTAGCTCACCTAAAACCTACTAACATAAATACAGTTTGCCCCTGCGATGCTATCGCACTGCAAAGCCTCCCTTCCTTCACATGGAAAGTGAGACTCAACACTCGACCTCTGAAAAGGAGTCGAACTCGATCTCTGGAGGGGAGTTGAATTCAAGGAACGGAGTCCAACGCGCATCAGCACCACAAGGGAGCCCATTCTAATGGAGACAATGTCCTCCGCCCGTTCCCAAAACATTGAGGGGCCGCTCAAAGGAAAGGGACAGTCGAACCGCAGCTACCGACGGTCGTCTCCATCCTGTATTTAGTTTTACTCCTTATCCTAACTTTCATTCCTTCCCTACGTTTTCTAATAGAATACCTACCCTAGGACACTGCATTATCTATATTACAAAAAAATCTAACTAACACTTTTTGGGGTATGGCTTGCTAAGTTACACTCATTAACAAAATACAATTTGCCCGTGAGATGCTAAAGCACAGAGTCCACTCCTGCTCAGGAAAAAAAGCTATGGCTCTAGCTCTTTAAGGAGTAGAGTCCAAACTGCCTCAGCATCTCAAGGGCGCCCGTTCCTGTCAATTTTCTAGACCAATAAACCGATAAAAATGAATTTAACAACAAGTATGCAGTCCTTCAGTACATACACACATGGTGTTAAAAAAGATTCCGGCGCACCTCCAACCCCTTTCGCCGGCCATTCCATCTCCAGAATTGATTGATGTACTACTTGTCACACCAACATCACCTATTAAGTAGGTCAAAAATTGCAAACGGCTTGATGGTCCAGAAAGTTTGACTGTCCAGTCTGCAAGGGTCACCACCTGGTTAGCTCACCTAAAACCTACTAACATAAATACAGTTTGCCCCTGCGATGCTATCGCACTGCAAAGCCTCCCTTCCTTCACATGGAAAGTGAGACTCAACACTCGACCTCTGAAAAGGAGTCGAACTCGATCTCTGGAGGGGAGTTGAATTCAAGGAACGGAGTCCAACGCGCATCAGCACCACAAGGGAGCCCATTCTAATGGAGACAATGTCCTCCGCCCGTTCCCAAAACATTGAGGGGCCGCTCAAAGGAAAGGGACAGTCGAACCGCAGCTACCGACGGTCGTCTCCATCCTGTATTTAGTTTTACTCCTTATCCTAACTTTCATTCCTTCCCTACGTTTTCTAATAGAATACCTACCCTAGGACACTGCATTATCTATATTACAAAAAAATCTAACTAACACTTTTTGGGGTATGGCTTGCTAAGTTACACTCATTAACAAAATACAATTTGCCCGTGAGATGCTAAAGCACAGAGTCCACTCCTGCTCAGGAAAAAAAGCTATGGCTCTAGCTCTTTAAGGAGTAGAGTCCAAACTGCCTCAGCATCTCAAGGGCGCCCGTTCCTGTCAATTTTCTAGACCAATAAACCGATAAAAATGAATTTAACAACAAGTATGCAGTCCTTCAGTACATACACACATGGTGTTAAAAAAGATTCCGGCGCACCTCCAACCCCTTTCGCCGGCCATTCCATCTCCAGAATTGATTGATGTACTACTTGTCACACCAACATCACCTATTAAGTAGGTCAAAAATTGCAAACGGCTTGATGGTCCAGAAAGTTTGACTGTCCAGTCTGCAAGGGTCACCACCTGGTTAGCTCACCTAAAACCTACTAACATAAATACAGTTTGCCCCTGCGATGCTATCGCACTGCAAAGCCTCCCTTCCTTCACATGGAAAGTGAGACTCAACACTCGACCTCTGAAAAGGAGTCGAACTCGATCTCTGGAGGGGAGTTGAATTCAAGGAACGGAGTCCAACGCGCATCAGCACCACAAGGGAGCCCATTCTAATGGAGACAATGTCCTCCGCCCGTTCCCAAAACATTGAGGGGCCGCTCAAAGGAAAGGGACAGTCGAACCGCAGCTACCGACGGTCGTCTCCATCCTGTATTTAGTTTTACTCCTTATCCTAACTTTCATTCCTTCCCTACGTTTTCTAATAGAATACCTACCCTAGGACACTGCATTATCTATATTACAAAAAAATCTAACTAACACTTTTTGGGGTATGGCTTGCTAAGTTACACTCATTAACAAAATACAATTTGCCCGTGAGATGCTAAAGCACAGAGTCCACTCCTGCTCAGGAAAAAAAGCTATGGCTCTAGCTCTTTAAGGAGTAGAGTCCAAACTGCCTCAGCATCTCAAGGGCGCCCGTTCCTGTCAATTTTCTAGACCAATAAACCGATAAAAATGAATTTAACAACAAGTATGCAGTCCTTCAGTACATACACACATGGTGTTAAAAAAGATTCCGGCGCACCTCCAACCCCTTTCGCCGGCCATTCCATCTCCAGAATTGATTGATGTACTACTTGTCACACCAACATCACCTATTAAGTAGGTCAAAAATTGCAAACGGCTTGATGGTCCAGAAAGTTTGACTGTCCAGTCTGCAAGGGTCACCACCTGGTTAGCTCACCTAAAACCTACTAACATAAATACAGTTTGCCCCTGCGATGCTATCGCACTGCAAAGCCTCCCTTCCTTCACATGGAAAGTGAGACTCAACACTCGACCTCTGAAAAGGAGTCGAACTCGATCTCTGGAGGGGAGTTGAATTCAAGGAACGGAGTCCAACGCGCATCAGCACCACAAGGGAGCCCATTCTAATGGAGACAATGTCCTCCGCCCGTTCCCAAAACATTGAGGGGCCGCTCAAAGGAAAGGGACAGTCGAACCGCAGCTACCGACGGTCGTCTCCATCCTGTATTTAGTTTTACTCCTTATCCTAACTTTCATTCCTTCCCTACGTTTTCTAATAGAATACCTACCCTAGGACACTGCATTATCTATATTACAAAAAAATCTAACTAACACTTTTTGGGGTATGGCTTGCTAAGTTACACTCATTAACAAAATACAATTTGCCCGTGAGATGCTAAAGCACAGAGTCCACTCCTGCTCAGGAAAAAAAGCTATGGCTCTAGCTCTTTAAGGAGTAGAGTCCAAACTGCCTCAGCATCTCAAGGGCGCCCGTTCCTGTCAATTTTCTAGACCAATAAACCGATAAAAATGAATTTAACAACAAGTATGCAGTCCTTCAGTACATACACACATGGTGTTAAAAAAGATTCCGGCGCACCTCCAACCCCTTTCGCCGGCCATTCCATCTCCAGAATTGATTGATGTACTACTTGTCACACCAACATCACCTATTAAGTAGGTCAAAAATTGCAAACGGCTTGATGGTCCAGAAAGTTTGACTGTCCAGTCTGCAAGGGTCACCACCTGGTTAGCTCACCTAAAACCTACTAACATAAATACAGTTTGCCCCTGCGATGCTATCGCACTGCAAAGCCTCCCTTCCTTCACATGGAAAGTGAGACTCAACACTCGACCTCTGAAAAGGAGTCGAACTCGATCTCTGGAGGGGAGTTGAATTCAAGGAACGGAGTCCAACGCGCATCAGCACCACAAGGGAGCCCATTCTAATGGAGACAATGTCCTCCGCCCGTTCCCAAAACATTGAGGGGCCGCTCAAAGGAAAGGGACAGTCGAACCGCAGCTACCGACGGTCGTCTCCATCCTGTATTTAGTTTTACTCCTTATCCTAACTTTCATTCCTTCCCTACGTTTTCTAATAGAATACCTACCCTAGGACACTGCATTATCTATATTACAAAAAAATCTAACTAACACTTTTTGGGGTATGGCTTGCTAAGTTACACTCATTAACAAAATACAATTTGCCCGTGAGATGCTAAAGCACAGAGTCCACTCCTGCTCAGGAAAAAAAGCTATGGCTCTAGCTCTTTAAGGAGTAGAGTCCAAACTGCCTCAGCATCTCAAGGGCGCCCGTTCCTGTCAATTTTCTAGACCAATAAACCGATAAAAATGAATTTAACAACAAGTATGCAGTCCTTCAGTACATACACACATGGTGTTAAAAAAGATTCCGGCGCACCTCCAACCCCTTTCGCCGGCCATTCCATCTCCAGAATTGATTGATGTACTACTTGTCACACCAACATCACCTATTAAGTAGGTCAAAAATTGCAAACGGCTTGATGGTCCAGAAAGTTTGACTGTCCAGTCTGCAAGGGTCACCACCTGGTTAGCTCACCTAAAACCTACTAACATAAATACAGTTTGCCCCTGCGATGCTATCGCACTGCAAAGCCTCCCTTCCTTCACATGGAAAGTGAGACTCAACACTCGACCTCTGAAAAGGAGTCGAACTCGATCTCTGGAGGGGAGTTGAATTCAAGGAACGGAGTCCAACGCGCATCAGCACCACAAGGGAGCCCATTCTAATGGAGACAATGTCCTCCGCCCGTTCCCAAAACATTGAGGGGCCGCTCAAAGGAAAGGGACAGTCGAACCGCAGCTACCGACGGTCGTCTCCATCCTGTATTTAGTTTTACTCCTTATCCTAACTTTCATTCCTTCCCTACGTTTTCTAATAGAATACCTACCCTAGGACACTGCATTATCTATATTACAAAAAAATCTAACTAACACTTTTTGGGGTATGGCTTGCTAAGTTACACTCATTAACAAAATACAATTTGCCCGTGAGATGCTAAAGCACAGAGTCCACTCCTGCTCAGGAAAAAAAGCTATGGCTCTAGCTCTTTAAGGAGTAGAGTCCAAACTGCCTCAGCATCTCAAGGGCGCCCGTTCCTGTCAATTTTCTAGACCAATAAACCGATAAAAATGAATTTAACAACAAGTATGCAGTCCTTCAGTACATACACACATGGTGTTAAAAAAGATTCCGGCGCACCTCCAACCCCTTTCGCCGGCCATTCCATCTCCAGAATTGATTGATGTACTACTTGTCACACCAACATCACCTATTAAGTAGGTCAAAAATTGCAAACGGCTTGATGGTCCAGAAAGTTTGACTGTCCAGTCTGCAAGGGTCACCACCTGGTTAGCTCACCTAAAACCTACTAACATAAATACAGTTTGCCCCTGCGATGCTATCGCACTGCAAAGCCTCCCTTCCTTCACATGGAAAGTGAGACTCAACACTCGACCTCTGAAAAGGAGTCGAACTCGATCTCTGGAGGGGAGTTGAATTCAAGGAACGGAGTCCAACGCGCATCAGCACCACAAGGGAGCCCATTCTAATGGAGACAATGTCCTCCGCCCGTTCCCAAAACATTGAGGGGCCGCTCAAAGGAAAGGGACAGTCGAACCGCAGCTACCGACGGTCGTCTCCATCCTGTATTTAGTTTTACTCCTTATCCTAACTTTCATTCCTTCCCTACGTTTTCTAATAGAATACCTACCCTAGGACACTGCATTATCTATATTACAAAAAAATCTAACTAACACTTTTTGGGGTATGGCTTGCTAAGTTACACTCATTAACAAAATACAATTTGCCCGTGAGATGCTAAAGCACAGAGTCCACTCCTGCTCAGGAAAAAAAGCTATGGCTCTAGCTCTTTAAGGAGTAGAGTCCAAACTGCCTCAGCATCTCAAGGGCGCCCGTTCCTGTCAATTTTCTAGACCAATAAACCGATAAAAATGAATTTAACAACAAGTATGCAGTCCTTCAGTACATACACACATGGTGTTAAAAAAGATTCCGGCGCACCTCCAACCCCTTTCGCCGGCCATTCCATCTCCAGAATTGATTGATGTACTACTTGTCACACCAACATCACCTATTAAGTAGGTCAAAAATTGCAAACGGCTTGATGGTCCAGAAAGTTTGACTGTCCAGTCTGCAAGGGTCACCACCTGGTTAGCTCACCTAAAACCTACTAACATAAATACAGTTTGCCCCTGCGATGCTATCGCACTGCAAAGCCTCCCTTCCTTCACATGGAAAGTGAGACTCAACACTCGACCTCTGAAAAGGAGTCGAACTCGATCTCTGGAGGGGAGTTGAATTCAAGGAACGGAGTCCAACGCGCATCAGCACCACAAGGGAGCCCATTCTAATGGAGACAATGTCCTCCGCCCGTTCCCAAAACATTGAGGGGCCGCTCAAAGGAAAGGGACAGTCGAACCGCAGCTACCGACGGTCGTCTCCATCCTGTATTTAGTTTTACTCCTTATCCTAACTTTCATTCCTTCCCTACGTTTTCTAATAGAATACCTACCCTAGGACACTGCATTATCTATATTACAAAAAAATCTAACTAACACTTTTTGGGGTATGGCTTGCTAAGTTACACTCATTAACAAAATACAATTTGCCCGTGAGATGCTAAAGCACAGAGTCCACTCCTGCTCAGGAAAAAAAGCTATGGCTCTAGCTCTTTAAGGAGTAGAGTCCAAACTGCCTCAGCATCTCAAGGGCGCCCGTTCCTGTCAATTTTCTAGACCAATAAACCGATAAAAATGAATTTAACAACAAGTATGCAGTCCTTCAGTACATACACACATGGTGTTAAAAAAGATTCCGGCGCACCTCCAACCCCTTTCGCCGGCCATTCCATCTCCAGAATTGATTGATGTACTACTTGTCACACCAACATCACCTATTAAGTAGGTCAAAAATTGCAAACGGCTTGATGGTCCAGAAAGTTTGACTGTCCAGTCTGCAAGGGTCACCACCTGGTTAGCTCACCTAAAACCTACTAACATAAATACAGTTTGCCCCTGCGATGCTATCGCACTGCAAAGCCTCCCTTCCTTCACATGGAAAGTGAGACTCAACACTCGACCTCTGAAAGGAGTCGAACTCGATCTCTGGAGGGGAGTTGAATTCAAGGAACGGAGTCCAACGCGCATCAGCACCACAAGGGAGCCCATTCTAATGGAGACAATGTCCTCCGCCCGTTCCCAAAACATTGAGGGGCCGCTCAAAGGAAAGGGACAGTCGAACCGCAGCTACCGACGGTCGTCTCCATCCTGTATTTAGTTTTACTCCTTATCCTAACTTTCATTCCTTCCCTACGTTTTCTAATAGAATACCTACCCTAGGACACTGCATTATCTATATTACAAAAAAATCTAACTAACACCTTTTTGGGGTATGGCTTGCTAAGTTACACTCATTAACAAAATACAATTTGCCCGTGAGATGCTAAAGCACAGAGTCCACTCCTGCTCAGGAAAAAAAGCTATGGCTCTAGCTCTTTAAGGAGTAGAGTCCAAACTGCCTCAGCATCTCAAGGGCGCCCGTTCCTGTCAATTTTCTAGACCAATAAACCGATAAAAATGAATTTAACAACAAGTATGCAGTCCTTCAGTACATACACACATGGTGTTAAAAAAGATTCCGGCGCACCTCCAACCCCTTTCGCCGGCCATTCCATCTCCAGAATTGATTGATGTACTACTTGTCACACAACATCACCTATTAAGTAGGTCAAAAATTGCAAACGGCTTGATGGTCCAGAAAGTTTGACTGTCCAGTCTGCAAGGGTCACCACCTGGTTAGCTCACCTAAAACCTACTAACATAAATACAGTTTGCCCCTGCGATGCTATCGCACTGCAAAGCCTCCCTTCCTTCACATGGAAAGTGAGACTCAACACTCGACCTCTGAAAAGGAGTCGAACTCGATCTCTGGAGGGGAGTTGAATTCAAGGAACGGAGTCCAACGCGCATCAGCACCACAAGGGAGCCCATTCTAATGGAGACAATGTCCTCCGCCCGTTCCCAAAACATTGAGGGGCCGCTCAAAGGAAGGGACAGTCGAACCGCAGCTACCGACGGTCGTCTCCATCCTGTATTTAGTTTTACTCCTTATCCTAACTTTCATTCTTCCCTACGTTTTCTAATAGAATACCTACCCTAGGACACTGCATTATCTATATTACAAAAAAATCTAACTAACACTTTTTGGGGTATGGCTTGCTAAGTTACACCTCATTAACAAAATACAATTTGCCCGTGAGATGCTAAAGCACAGAGTCCACTCCTGCTCAGGAAAAAAAGCTATGGCTCTAGCTCTTTAAGGAGTAGAGTCCAAACTGCCTCAGCATCTCAAGGGCGCCCGTTCCTGTCAATTTTCTAGACCAATAAACCGATAAAAATGAATTTAACAACAAGTATGCAGTCCTTCAGTACATACACACATGGTGTTAAAAAGATTCCGGCGCACCTCAACCCCTTCGCCGGCCATTCCATCTCCAGAATTGATTGATGTACTACTTGTCACACCAACATCACCTATTAAGTAGGTCAAAATTGCAAACGGCTTGATGGTCCAGAAAGTTTGACTGTCCAGTCTGCAAGGGTCACCACCTGGTTAGCTCACCTAAAACCTACTAACATAAATACAGTTTGCCCCTGCGATGCTATCGCACTGCAAAGCCTCCCTTCCTTCACATGGAAAGTGAGACTCAACACTCGACCTCTGAAAAGGAGTCGAACTCGATCTCTGGAGGGGAGTTGAATTCAAGGAACGGAGTCCAACGCGCATCAGCACCACAAGGGAGCCCATTCTAATGGAGACAATGTCCTCCGCCCGTTCCCAAAACATTGAGGGGCCGCTCAAAGGAAAGGGACAGTCGAACCGCAGCTACCGACGTCGTCTCCATCCTGTATTTAGTTTTACTCTTATCCTAACTTTCATTCCTTCCCTACGTTTTCTAATAGAATACCTACCCTAGGACACTGCATTATCTATATTACAAAAAAATCTAACTAACACTTTTTGGGGTATGGCTTGCTAAGTTACACTCATTAACAAAATACAATTTGCCCGTGAGATGCTAAAGCACAGAGTCCACTCCTGCTCAGAAAAAAGCTATGCTCTAGCTCTTTAAGGAGTAGAGTCCAACTGCCTCAGCATCTCAAGGGCGCCGTTCCTGTCAATTTTCTAGACCAATAAACCGATAAAAATGAATTTAACAACAAGTATGCAGTCCTTCAGTACATACACACATGGTGTTAAAAAAGATTCCGGCGCACCTCCAACCCCTTTCGCCGGCCATTTCCATCTCCAGAATTGATGATGTACTACTTGTCACACCAACATCACCTATTAAGTAGTCACAAATTGCAAACGGCTTGATGGTCAGAAAGTTTGACTGTCCAGTCTGCAAGGTCACCACCTGGTTAGCTCACCTAAACCTACTAACATAAATACAGTTTGCCCCTGCGATGCTATCGCACTGCAAAGCCTCCTTCCTTCACATGGAAAGTGAGACTCAACACTCGACCTCTGAAAAGGAGTCGAACTCGATCTCTGGAGGGGAGTTGAATTCAAGGAACGGAGTCAACGCGCATCAGCACCACAAGGGAGCCCATTCTAATGGAGACAATGTCCTCCGCCCGTTCCAAAACATTGAGGGGCCGCTCAAAGAAAGGGACAGTCGAACCGCAGCTACCGACGGTCGTCTCCATCCTGTATTTAGTTTTACTCCTTATCCTAACTTTCATTCCTTCCCTACGTTTTCTAATAGAATACCTACCCTAGGACACTGCATTATCTATATTACAAAAAATCTAACTAACACTTTTTGGGGTATGGCTTGCTAAGTTACACTCATTAACAAAATACAATTTGCCCGTGAGATGCTAAAGCACAGAGTCCACTCCTGCTCAGGAAAAAAAGCTATGGCTCTAGCTCTTTAAGAGTAGAGTCCAAACTGCTCAGCATCTCAAGGCGCCCGTTCTGTCAATTTTCTAGACCAATAAACCGATAAAAATGAATTTAACAACAAGTATGCAGTCCTTCAGTACATACACACATGGTGGTTAAAAAAGATTCCGGCGCACCTCCAACCCCTTTCGCCGGCCATTCATCTCCAGAATTGATTGATGTACTACTTGTCACACCAACATCACCTATTAAGTAGGTCAAAATTGCAAACGGCTTGATGGTCCAGAAAGTTTGACTGTCCAGTCTGCAAGGGTCACCACCTGGTTAGCTCACCTAAAACCTACTAACATAAATACAGTTTGCCCCTGCGATGCTATCGCACTGCAAAGCCTCCCTTCCTTCACATGGAAAGTGAGACTCAACACTCGACCTCTGAAAAGGAGTCGAACTCGATCTCTGGAGGGGAGTTGAATTCAAGGAACGGAGTCCAACGCGCATCAGCACCACAAGGGAGCCCATTCTAATGGAGACAATGTCCTCCGCCCGTTCCCAAAACATTGAGGGGCCGCTCAAAGGAAAGGGACAGTCGAACCGCAGCTACCGTCGGTCGTCTCCATCCTGTATTTAGTTTTACTCCTTATCCTAACTTTCATTCCTTCCCTACGTTTTCTAATAGAATACCTACCCTAGACACTGCATTATCTATATTACAAAAAAATCTAACTAACACTTTTTGGGGTATGGCTTGCTAAGTTACACTCATTAACAAAATACAATTTGCCCGTGAGATGCTAAAGCACAGAGTCCACTCCTGCTCAGGAAAAAAAGCTATGGCTCTAGCTCTTTAAGGAGTAGAGTCCAAACTGCCTCAGCATCTCAAGGGCGCCCGTTCCTGTCAATTTTCTAGACCAATAAACCGATAAAAATGAATTTAACAACAAGTATGCAGTCCTTCAGTACATACACACATGGTGTTAAAAAAGATTCCGCGCACCTCCAACCCCTTTCGCGGCCATTCCATCTCCAGAATTGATTGATGTACTACTTGTCACACCAACATCACCTATTAAGTAGGTCAAAATTGCAAACGGCTTGATGGTCCAGAAAGTTTGACTGTCCAGTCTGCAAGGGTCACCACCTGGTTAGCTCACCTAAAACCTACTAACATAAATACAGTTTGCCCCTGCGATGCTAATCGCCACTGCAAAGCCTCCTTCCTTCACATGAAAGTGAGACTCAACACTCGACCTCTGAAAAGGAGTCGAACTCGATCTCTGGAGGGGAGTTGAATTCAAGGAACGAGTCCAACGCGCATCAGCACCACAAGGAGCCCATTCTAATGGAGACAATGTCCTCCGACCCGTTCCCAAAACATTGAGGGCGCTCAAAGGAAAGGGACAGTCGAACCGCAGCTACCGACGGTCGTCTCCATCCTGTATTTAGTTTTACTCCTTATCCTAACTTTCATTCCTTCCCTACGTTTTCTAATAGAATACCTACCCTAGGACACTGCATTATCTATATTACAAAAAAATCTAACTAACACTTTTTGGGGTATGGCTTGCTAAGTTACACTCATTAACAAATACAATTTGCCCGTGAGATGCTAAAGCACAGAGTCCACTCCTGCTCAGGAAAAAAAGCTATGGCTCTAGCTCTTT